>NC_088874.1:32110767-32214442 GCF_032884065.1 Artemia franciscana
TAGCTTAGATTCAATGGACTTGAGCATTCCCTAGATGTCACATACACATTCCTTTGATAACCTTGGATGCACATGGTGTCTTTTGATTTAGTTCAGCATCCCGACGACATGCTCTGAGAGCTCCAATGCAACATCATTAGCGGTTCCTATATACAGTTCAAAAATTTGGCCACTTGTATCACTTAAAGCCCTTCCCATATGGACTATGGAAATTCTTTTTATCCCTAGAGACATAGTTGTTGAACCTTTCGACTATTTTGAATAAAATAGATATATTAAACTTTTGATCAGATGTCTTTTTGGGGTGAGTAGTAAAAAGGGACCAGGAGAGAGCGCTGGTTGCACTCCAGCTACGTTTGACTCTTAAAAAGGGTAATAGAACTTCCAATTTTAAATCAAATAAGTTTCATTTGAAGTTCTTACGATAGTTTCTTCCATACGAATTGTCCTAACGAAAAAAAAAGTATTTAATTTTTATCGCTCTTTACGTGGCACCGCTATTGTGCTAGTAATGGCAGGTTAATTTAATTATAAAAGAATTATTGCTGCTTTATATTCAGTGTTTTGTAAACTGTAATTTAAGGCAGATTGTTCTTCATTCATTTTTTTCCTCATGTGCAAAGTTTAGAACACTTGCTATTCTCAATGCGTCAGTGAAATAAGAAAAAAATCTTTAGTCAGTTTTGCAGCAATATTTTTTGGCCGATTTGCAAATTCCCGAAGAATATTGGAATTCCTAGAATAGAAGTAAAACTACAACTCTAACTTCGATGAGGTGTATACATAGGATATTATCTCATAGATTGTGGATTGAAGAATGACTACAACTTGGAAAAATAAGTATATTATGCCGAAAATATCGGTGGAGAATTCGCAGAAATCTCATTTTTCAGAGACCTCTTCGAAATGTTAATTTTTTGACCTAAATACAAGCCTGGAGTCACCATAGGTCTGTCATGGGTCTCATTCGTTTTATAAATTATTGGTATTTTTTTCAGGACCAAATGTCTTCACTGAAAACGAGACTATTGCAAAGTATGCTATAATGGATGGAGCCCCTGTTGGTCGAGAATCAATACCTATCCGTGTATGTTTATCTGGTTATGGTCTTACACCGACCATGAGGGATATAGCAAAGAAGTTTTTGGTAAGGTACTTCCTGAATCTGGTGCTAGTCGACGAAGAAGAGATATTTCAGGCAACAGGTTCAGTCCAAATTCTAATTTTTCACTCGGTTTTTTATTTTATCTATAGTTTTGAAACACAGAAAACTGATTTTTGTCTCCAATGGTTGGGAGGTAAAAGTCAAACTTCTCAACTTTTTCTTTCGACTTTCAAATTTGATATTTACATTCGGGAGTCTTTTATTTATTTATTTTTTCAAAAAAGTTTTGAATTTGGAAAAAAAAGTATTATATTTTTGTACATGTTTAGTATCAACATTAATGCAATGTTTTGCGAATTTTCTCACCCTTCTCTGTGTTAAAATTATGTTGCATTAACAAACCAATATAAAATCAAAACCACAATTGACTGTTTAAGTAATGGTAAACGACAAAATTATGTTGTACCATAAAAGGTAAAGGAAGACCAAGTTCAAATCCTCTTTTAATGGGTGATTTTAATGACAATAAACTTTTCAAGCGCAAATACTTTAAGCTTAATTAATTTTTCGAGGCTTCATCACAAGAAACTTGATTGAGGTAATTTTATATGCTCATTAAGAAATGTGTAATTCCCAAAAAAAGATACAGGCTCTCGATTTCTAGATAATATTTTTTTTTTTCAATTTGCATCTAAATCAATAGTTTGAAAACACGTCCGTTTAAAATCCGCTAAGGACTCTTTGTGCCGAAACACGACAATAAAAAGAAGGAAAACCTACTGTATTTATAAATAAAAAATACCTCTAAGTAACTTTACCTCTAGTAATACCTAATACTTTTATTTGTAATCCTTTGTAATGTATCATGAAAAATGGGTTTTATATCATTCGTTAAAGCTAATATATATAGGCTATTTACAACGTCATCGAATATATTTTTAATATTTTTGTCTTTAGTATTTTTAATTTCTTCATTTGTTTAAAATGCCTTCGGATGAGTTTTCGAGTGTTCCAAAAATCTTTACAAGATTTTAACGTTGAAAGTTAATAAAGGCTCTCTTTGTAAGAAGAAATAGAAATTGGTATATCGAATACTTCCACATGTACAGGAACGTACGGCTTGAGTTTTCTTACTTGTGACTCGTATTGAATACAGGCTTATGAATCGAAACTATAGCAATAATAAGTTTGTAGCTTCGTTTTCTTCAATATTGTCCTTTAAAAAGTTTAACAAAAGTAGGCTAGGAAAAATAAATAAAAAACAATGGTATCTTATTCTGCCTCTTTGTACATGAAACTTTCAGCGACAAGCCTGCCGGCATTTACGATAAGTTTGGATCCTTTTGAAGTGCATGAGCAACTGATGAGAACTGTAGAATAGCCAAAAATAGTTGTGCAAAAATTCCGAACACATAGTTCAACACTCCGTTAAATTGCCATAGCAAGCGTTGAATAGCTGCTTCAAACCCATGCCTAGATTAGCTTGTTAGTGCTAGTGTTCCTAGTTTCTTTCCCTCACAATTTAAGTAATTAAAGATTTGACCCTTTTGGCTTTGTTTTGTGCAGTATTCATGCCTATGATGAACGAAAAATCGGCGATTTACGAGTTTATTCACTTCGACAGGTATCAGCCCCATTTACATTTATAACTATTTACAGTCATATAGATGGTCATTGCGCTGATGATGCAGCAGACCATGGGTGCGTTTGTTTACTTGTCCAATTACTAATCTCATTAATCCAAGCGTTTTTTGAGACACATATGACGTCAGAGGTTAGTCGGATTGTCCCCTCAAACGTTCAGGATTCTCTATTCTCTTTCTATTTCTCTATTCTCTATTCAGGAAAGCTATTCTCTTTTGGAGAATATTCACGTCTCCAAAGTATGCCAGGGCATAAATAACAATTTTGGATATTCAAGTACATGGTATATCATTTCTTCATGTATAGCACCGGTGGTTTAAATGGTAGAGCGCTTGCCCGCTGGCAAGAGGTCCGGGTTCGAATCCCGGTCGGTGCAATTTTTAGTTGCTGTAGCATAATGGTACTGAGACATTCCTAGAGACATAGGAGAGAAAATAGATGAGTATTTTTTTCAATTAAGTAAAAGTCGAATAATACGTGTTTTTTCTTAAAATTCTTTCTCAAAGCGGATTAATCGAGTCAAATGAGTTAGACAATTTTTCACTAGTAAAACGTGTATTAGACAACAATGACACTAGTTTTCTTTAGAAAAAAGATGGTACAGGAAAACGAATTGAATCAATCCAAACAAATATTACGTTTACGATATTACGTTATTACGATCAAAGGATTTTGTGATGTCAAAAGAGACATGGCGAATGTCATGTCCCTGAGGCAAGAGCTCGACCCACTCTTGGTACTGTGCAATTAGACAGTCTAATGTAGACCATTTTTTACGAAAACCGTATTTTGTGTCAGCCAATAAGTGGTGTGACTCAAGATCCTGCATTAGTAGGGTCATCATCTTCCTTAGGGCCAGAGACTACACGGGCAACTTTGCAGGCTTTGGAAAAATTCCTGCTGGAAAGCGATTTCGAAACAGGCGGGAAGACCAGCGATTTAAGGTGTACACCTGTTGAGGATGATATTGTATATCGTATCGGGCCCTAAAGCTTTAGTGACATCCAGCTGACAGGGGCGTTGTAAAAACCTTGCTACTGGTTATGTTTATACCTGTGATTTTAGCGTTATTTTGTTGTGGAAAAGGGGAGGGGTGACTACTGCGTCATCAAGTTGAGGGACCTTTTTAAAAGTATATGCAAGAGAATCCGCCATTTCCTGGCCAGAATGCATCATCACCCCTTCAACATGAAGTGATGGAATTGAAGTTAGTTTGGACGAGGGTAGGGCTTTTTCGACAATCCTCCACCATTGCTTTACAGGGGTGTTTTTTAGCTTTACTTCAAAATTGCGTTTATAATCAGTTCTAGCTTGGCGAGATTTATTCTGAGCTCAAATAGAAATATCCCGATTCTCATCCGATTTTGTCAAGCGCCATTTCTGATGGGTCTTCTTTCTGTCCCTAGTCGCCTTTCTACAAGCAGCATTGAACCATAGTTTATCTGGGGAAGTGACTTGAATTGTCTTTGATGGGACACATTGCTCAATAGCTTTTGTAATAGCTTTTTCGGAGAGTGACACTGCTTTAACTGGGTCGTCTTTTGTATATTTACTCCATGGCATTGCCGACGAGCAGTTTTGCAATTCTGCCCAGTCGGATTGGTGATACTGCCTTAGGATCCGATTGTGCTTTACAGGTCGTTTTATTTTATTCGGCAAATCTTTGTGCATGCTTATACCGAGATATTCTGAATGGTTAAATGAAATTTTAATGTGCATTTCAAATATTTACCACATATAACACTGAGCGTCTGCTGTATCATGACATATGTCATGTAAGCACACGTGTAAACATTTGTTTAAAGTGTAAACATCTGTCAGTAATTTTGAAAATGACCGTTTTTATAGGTGGTGTAAAAATAACCATTGAAATAAATATGGGATTTTTTTTTGTTTTTCCAAAGTTAAGGCTGTTAGCCAATTTTCCCAAGTCTAGATCGTTTTTTTTTTCACACCAGGAACTGGTAGACTGTCAATTTTCATAAAAAAGCTACAGCATCGTTTTTGAGAAAAAATGTATATGCGTATAGAAAAGCATCGCTCGTTTTGTAAGATAGATCTTCGTTTTAACTTTAAATTTAACTTATTTTAAATATTTGGTTTTCAGATATTTGAAAACCACATATTTTCTTGTGATTAAGTGAAACATACCACTCAGCATGCCGTAACTGCTTAGATTCAATGGACTTGAGCATTCCCTAGATGTCACATACACATTCCTTTGATAACCTTGGATGCACATGGTGTCTTTTGATTTAGTTCAGCATCCCGACGACATGCTCTGAGAGCTCCAATGCAACATCATTAGCGGTTCCTATATACAGTTCAAAAATTTGGCCACTTGTATCACTTAAAGCCCTTCCCATATGGACTATGGAAATTCTTTTTATCCCTAGAGACATAGTTTTCGACTATTTTGAATAAAATAGATATCTTAAACTTTTGATCAGATGTCTTTTTGGGGTGAGTAGTAAAAAGGGACCAGGAAAGAGCGCTGGTTGCACTCCAGCTACGTTTGACTCTTAAAAAGGGTAATAGAACTTCCAATTTTAAATCAAATAAGTTTCATTTGAAGTTCTTACGATAGTTTCTTCCATACGAATTGTCCTAACGAAAAAAAAAGTATTTAATTTTTATCGCTCTTTACGTGGCACCGCTATTGTGCTGGTAATGGCAGGTTAATTTAATTATAAAAGAATTATTGCTGCTTTATATTCAGTGTTTTGTAAACTGTAATTTAAGGCAGATTGTTCTTCATTCATTTTTTTCCTCATGTGCAAAGTTAAGAACACTTGCTATTCTCAATGCGTCAGTGAAATAAGAAAAAAATCTTTAGTCAGTTTTGCAGCAATATTTTTTGGCCGATTTGCAAATTCCCGAAGAATATTGGAATTCCTAGAATAGAAGTAAAACTACAACTCTAACTTCGATGAGGTGTATACATAGGATATTATCTCATAGATTGTGGATTGAAGAATGACTACAACTTGGAAAAATAAGTATATTATGCCGAAAATATCGGTGGAGAATTCGCAGAAATCTCATTTTTCAGAGACCTCTTCGAAATGTTAATTTTTTGACCTAAATAAAAGCCTGGAGTCACCATAGGTCTGTCATAGGTCTCATTCGTTTTATAAATTATTGGTATTTTTTTCAGGACCAAATGTCTTCACTGAAAACGAGACTATTGCAAAGTATGCTATAATGGATGGAGCCCCTGTTGGTCGAGAATCAATACCTATCCGTGTATGTTTATCTGGTTATGGTCTTACACCGACCATGAGGGATATAGCAAAGAAGTTTTTGGTAAGGTACTTCCTGAATCTGGTGCTAGTCGACGAAGAAGAGATATTTCAGGCAACAGGTTCAGTCCAAATTCTAATTTTTCACTCGGTTTTTTATTTTATCTGTAGTTTTGAGACACAGAAAACTGATTTTTGTCTCCAATGGTTGTGAGGTAAAAGTCAAACTTCTCAACTTTTTCTTTCGACTTTCAAATTTGATATTTACATTCGGGAGTCTTTTATTTATTTATTTTTTCAAAAAAGTTTTGAATTTGGAAAAAAAAGTATTATATTTTTGTACATGTTTAGTATCAACATTAATGCAATGTTTTGCGAATTTTCTCACCCTTCTCTGTGTTAAAATTATGTTGCATTAACAAACCAATATAAAATCAAAACCACAATTGACTGTTTAAGTAATGGTAAACGACAAAATTATGTTGTACCATAAAAGGTAAAGGAAGACCAAGTTCAAATCCTCTTTTAATGGGTGATTTTAATGACAATAAACTTTTCAAGCGCAAAAACTTTAAGCTTAATTAATTTTTCGAGGCTTCATCACAAGAAACTTGATTAAGTTAAGTTTATAGGCTCATTAAGAAATGTGTAATTCCCAAAAAAAGATACAGGCTCTCGATTTCTAGATAATATTTTTTTTTTTCAATTTGCATCTAAATCAATAGTTTGAAAACACGTCCGTTTAAAATCCGCTAAGGACTCTTTGTGCCGAAACACGACAATAAAAAGAAGGAAAACCTACTGTATTTATAAATAAAAAATACCTCTAAGTAACTTTACCTCTAGTAATACCTAATACTTTTATTTGTAATCCTTTGTAATGTATCATGAAAAATGGGTTTTATATCATTCGTTAAAGCTAATATATATAGGCTATTTACAACGTCACCGAATATATTTTTAATATTTTTGTCTTTAGTATTTTTAATTTCTTCATTTGTTTAAAATGCCTTCGGATGAGTTTTCGAGTGTTCCAAAAATCTTTACAAGATTTTAACTTTGAAAGTTAATAAAGGCTCTCTTTGTAAGAAGAAATAGAAATTGGTATATCGAATACTTCCACATGTACAGGAACGTACGGCTTGAGTTTTCTTACTTGTGACTCGTATTGAATACAGGCTTATGAATCGAAACTATAGCAATAATAAGTTTGTAGCTTCGTTTTCTTCAATATTGTCCTTTAAAAAGTTTAACAAAAGTAGGCTAGGAAAAATAAATAAAAAACAATGGTATCTTATTCTGCCTCTTTGTACATGAAACTTTCAGCGACAAGCCTGCCGGCATTTACGATAAGTTTGGATCCTTTTGAAGTGCATGAGCAACTGATGAGAACTATAGAATAGCCAAAAATAGTTGTGCAAAAATTCCGAACACATAGTTCAACACTCCGTTAAATTGCCATAGCAAGCGTTGAATAGCTGCTTCAAACCCATGCCTAGATTAGCTTGTTAGTGCTAGTGTTCCTAGTTTCTTTCCCTCACAATTTAAGTAATTAAAGATTTGACCCTTTTGGCTTTGTTTTGTGCAGTATTCATGCCTATGATGAACGAAAAATCGGCGATTTACGAGTTTATTCACTTCGACAGGTATCAGCTCCATCTACATTTATAACTATTTACAGTCATATAGATGGTCATTGCGCTGATGATGCAGCAGACCATGGGTGCGTTTGTTTACTTGTCCAATTACTAATCTCATTAATCCAAGCGTTTTTTGAGACACATATGACGTCAGAGGTTAGTCGGATTGTCCCCTCAAACGTTCAGGATTCTCTATTCTCTTTCTATTTCTCTATTCTCTATTCAGGAAAGCTATTCTCTTTTGGAGAATATTCACGTCTCCAAAGTATGCCAGGGCATAAATAACAATTTTGGATATTCAAGTACATGGTATATCATTTCTTCATGTATAGCACCGGTGGTTTAAATGGTAGAGTGCTTGCCCGCTGGCAAGAGGTCCGGGTTCGAATCCCGGTCGGTGCAATTTTTAGTTGCTGTATTATAATGGTACTGAGACATTCCTAGAGACATAGGAGAGAAAATAGATGAGTATTTTTTTCAATTAAGTAAAAGTCGAATAATACGTGCTTTTTCTTAAAATTCTTTCTCAAAGCGGATTAATCGAGTCAAATGAGTTAGACAATTTTTCACTAGTAAAACGTGTATTAGACAACAATGACACTAGTTTTCTTTAGAAAAAAGATGGTACAGGAAAACGAATTGAATCAATCCAAACAAATATTACGTTTACGATATTACGTTATTACGATCAAAGGATTTTGTGATGTCAAAAGAGACATGGCGAATGTCATGTCCCTGAGGCAAGAGCTCGACCCACTCTTGGTACTGTGCAATTAGACAGTCTAATGTAGACCATTTTTTACGAAAACCGTATTTTGTGTCAGCCAATAAGTGGTGTGACTCAAGATCCTGCATTAGTAGGGTCATCATCTTCCTTAGGGCCAGAGACTACACGGGCAACTTTGCAGGCTTTGGAAAAATTCACGTCATGAAGTTAGTTGTCGTCATTTTTGCTATGACGGTGACGTCATTAAAGATATTTAAGACATATATGTTCACGTAGAAATCTATTAATGTTTAAGTTTACAATGACTGATGAACTTACAATGGCAAAAGCCGATGAAGATGCTCAAATAGTCTATGCCAAAAAACTTGCTGCTGATAGAGAAAGTCAGAAAAGAAAGCGTGCCGAGGAACTACCAGAGCAACGCGAAAGCAGACTTGCTGCTAAAAGAGAAAGTGAAAAAAGAAGGCGTGCCGAGGAATCACAAGAACAGCAAGAAATCAGGCTTGCTGCTGATAAAGAAAGTAAGAAAAGAAGGTGTGCCGAGGAATCAAAAGAACAGCAAGAAATCAGGCTTGCTGCTGATAGAGAAAGTAAGAAAAGAAAGCGTGCCGAGGAATCAGAGCAACCTGAAAGTCATCGCCTGGCATTCAGGTACAGCCCTGTCGATGATTATAGCTTGAGTAGATGTGTTCAGATCGGGACAATGTCTAAAATTTGTCCCTATTGCAAGGCCTTGAAATTCAATGGTGAAACAATGGGAATGTGTTGCGCCTCAGGAAAAGTTAAACTTCCTCTATTGGCTGCACCACCAGAGCCATTGAAGACTTTCCTTACTGGAACTACGTCAGAATCTAAGCGTTTTTTGTCCAAAATCAGAAAATACAACTCATGTTTCCAAATGACGTCGTTTGGAGCCCAAATCGAAAATCCAGATCAATTTATGTCTACTTTCAAAGTAAAAGGGGAAAATTTATCATCGAGCAGGGTCCCTTCTACCATTCTCAGGCGAGAGTCATAAATTTTTACAATTGTACTTCATCAGTGATAGAAATTCTGAATTGAATGCACGTTGCGAAATTTCTCCCAAGGTTGAAAGGACAATTGTTTCCCAATTGCAACATCTTTTCCATGAAAATAATAATTTAGTGCGTCTGTTCAAAACAGCCATCGATTTGATGCCTACTGATACGCATAAAATTGTTATTTCCGCTGACAAAACGCCTCCTGGCCAACATGTTCGTAGATACAATGCTCCAACTATCGACGAAGTGGCAATCGTTATGGTCGGTGATCAGTTTTTACCTCGAGATATTATTCTTCATAAGCGAAACGCTCAGTTGTTAAGAATTGCTGAAACTCATCGATGCTACGATGCCCTACAATATCCTATCATTTTTTGGGATGGAGCCGACGGCTAGATAACCAGTGGGTTGTTCCATATTCCCCATTATTATCAAAAACATTTAATACACACATAAACGTTGAATACTGTAACTCCGTAAAGGCAATCAAATACATATGTAAATACGTCAAAAAAGGCAGTGACATGGCAGTTTTTGGCTTGCAGCCCGAAATCAAAGATTTCGACGAAATCGTACAATGTCAGGCTGGAAGATACATAAGCAGTAATGAAGCTGTTTGGCGAATTCTTTCATTTCCGATACATGAACGTAGTCCAGCTGGTGTTCACTTAGCGGTACATTTACAGAATGGTCAACGTGTTTATTTCACGGAAACCAACGTGCAACAAAGAGCCCTGAATCCACCGGATACAACATTAACAGCTTTTTTTCGCTTTGCAAAAATGATTCTTTTGCAAAAAAAACTGCTGTATACTGATGTGCCTTCGTATTACACGTGGAATACTAAAAATAAAGTATTTGAACGTCGAAAACAGGGTAAGTCAGTCGACGGCCAACCTACCATCTTCAAAAATACCACGATAGGAAGACTCTACACCGTTCACCCCAATCAACATGAATGCTTCTTTCTACGCCTGCTTTTGGTGAATGTACCCGGTCCGACATCTTGTGAGTATTTGAGAACTGTAAACGGTACTATACATGACACTTACCGTAGTGCATGCCAAGCTCTGAATTTATTGGAGAATGACCAATACTGGGATAACTGCATCAATGACGCGTGCGAAACGTCAACCCCAAGTCAAATTCGTGCATTGTTTGGCATCATTTTAACAACTTGCTCTCCATCAGCTCCTACAGAGTTATGGGAAAAATATAAGTCAAAAATGTCCGAAGATATACTCCATCGAAAACAGTTAGAGACGTCAGATATGACTTTTGATTTTACATCAGAAATTTATAACTACACTTTAGTTATTATAGAAGATTTGTGCGTACGTATGGCAAACAAACCTCTTCAGGATTTGGGAATGCCTTCACCTAACCGTATCGCTGCTGTTTCGAAATGTGTAGAATTGGATCGTGAACAAAGTTACAGTACGAGTGATCTATTGTCGTATGTACAAAATAACATTTCCAAGTTAACGTCGGAACAAAAAGACATTTATGATACGATAATGCATTGTGTCGATAACAACGTTGGAGAAATTTTCTTTTTGGATGCGCCAGGAGGTACTGGTAAAACGTTTGTGATAAAACTGATTCTGGCATCAATTCGATCAAAAAATGATATAGCGTAGGCAATTGCGTCGTCCGGAATAGCCGCAACATTGCTGCCTGGTGGAAGAACTGCTCATTCCGCTTTGAATTGCCTCTGAATTTGCATTCTACAGAAACTCCCACGTGCAATATTTCCAAATCATCTGGGATGGGTAAAGTATTGCAGCAATGCAAACTTATTATTTGGGATGAGTGCACAATGGCACACAAAAAATCGCTCGAGGCTCTGGATCGATGCTTGAAAGATTTGAGAGGGAAGTCGAAACCCTTTGGCAGCACATTAATATTGCTTGCGGGAGATTTCAGGCAAACATTACCTATAATACCTAGATCAACTCCTGCAGACGAAATGAATGCTTGCCTGATACGATAAAATACGATAAAAAATAATGAAGAAGATGAGATAATTTTCATTCGCCGATAATTTGTGCCGAAAACATTCGGCACAAATTAAGCAAAAGGATGCTCTATTTTCAATCAAATGTTCGATTACATAATTACTAAGAAAAAAAAATTATATATGTGAGCTTGTGCACAGACTTTAGTCCCGGTGCTTTGTTGATGGTGATTGCTAATCGAACATTCCTTGTGTCCCGGTCGCTTTCTCTTTGAGTGTCCCAGTCGTCATTTATATTCCCTACTAGCTTGCTACTAGCTATTACTAGCTACTACTACTAGCTACTAGCTTTCCCAATATAGAAGATTTAGAAATGTGACACACCCCTTAAAATTTGAAAACTGGTAGTTTTCACATTTCCAAATCTCTTTCATAGGGTGGTATCCAGGAAATTTCCAAGGGGGAAGGGGTATTAAAGATTTTTTTGAGGAATCTTTATAAAACAAAAACTATGAAACGCATGGAAGACTTGTTTATATTCATTTCGTTACGTTTTTACGAGTCGGAGAAAGGTTCCGGACGGGGGGTACATACCCTTTAGCCCTCCTGGATACGGCTTGTTTTTTCATAGCCTATTTGAATTTAATGGAAAAAAATTGTATTAATTTTCTCACATCCTCCCACATATTTACATTCTCATTAAAACAAAGAGTCTTCTCAATATTTGAACTTCACATTAATTACTCTTTTGAATACCGGATGACACATGGAAAGGTAATTACGAGTGACATAACAATTCCCCCTGAAGCTGGAACAACTTTCCGGGATCTGAAAGGAGCAAAACATTAAACAAAATAAACAAATGCAAAAAACACGAGTCATAACATATGAGACTAAATAGAGTCGGTAATAGAACGGATCTTCTTGACTGTTGACCCTATAGGCTACTAGGCTTTGCCAAAATCTGACCAAACATTTCGTTGACCCTACTTGTCTTTCGCTGCGTTCAAAATGTCCCGGCGACGTTTAGCTAGAGACTCCGATACAAAAACACCAGTTGAAGCAAGTTTAGCTTTTGCTTTGAATACTCTATGGGCTACACCTTTGCCAGAAAATTTAACGACGATCGAAGCAGCTCTAATAGAACTTTCATCATGCTGTGTAGTCGGATTATTCAATTGGAGACGTTATACATTAATCAAATCAGAATATGAGAGGTTGGTCACAGAAATTTTGCTATTTATAATGTGATATAAATGTATAATATTCTCCAGCAGATCACTTCTTGTCTTCTCCAGCTGGGCTTCAGTTGCAACTAATTTGTCATAAATTGGGGCGATACTTGAAGAAACTGAGTTACACCCTAATTTATCTCTTACTTTCAGGGCTAAAAAAGTCTTAGAAAGAGTTTCATAAATCTCAAGGGTATTATCAAGCTCCACAATTTCTTTTTTGACAGCAGGCGTGGATGAATCTATCGTTTTAGGGTTGTATTCTTGAAGATTCACAAATATTAGCCTAAATTCATCATGACTACCGTAACAAGAGACCAGAAAGTGGGCTTTCCGTGCGAAACCTTTCCTATTTGCAAAATTCTCACAGGCCATAGAGGGCAGTTCTTGAATTTAGCTATCGCAACATCAAACTGCTTGAAACGCTGCATCATTAAGAGTATCTTATTTTTAGAAGTCGATAAACAGAGCAAAAAGACTTATCTTTAAGTGAAGGCCGAGCCTCCCAATTGCATCCAAGTGGATTCAAATCCAACCTGTGCAAAGTCGGCCTAAAAGACTTTCCTGCGTATCACTGGGCAGTGCACTTTCCCAAAGAGGGGCCCACAATTTGCCAATTCCATAATAAATACTCCTCCAAAAAATTTCAGTCCTAAGCAAAACTTAATTCAGTAACTGCAAGTTACTTCGTAACAGCACATTTAATTCAAAGCAGTCGCTAGCTCAGATCATGAACAATGTAAAAAGATAATCTGATTAATTTATCAATTTCAATCAAATTTCATTAAGATCCGGTCACCCATTCTTAAGTTTAAAATGCCTGAAGTTTTCTAATTTTTTTCAAATTAACAGCCCCCAGCTCCCCCAAAGACAACGGATCCGTACCAATTATGTCAATCTCGCATCTATGACTTGTGCTTATTCTTCCCATCAAGTTTCATCCCGAACTCTCCACTCTAAGTGTTTTCCAAGATGTCCGGTTTCAAAGATTTCTGTTTCCCCCCTCGAACCCTCTCTGTCCCTGGAACTGATTCGAATTGAACATAGAGTATCTGAGACACAAGATTCTTCTATATATCAAGTTTTATTAAGATCCGATCACCAATTCGTAAGATACCTTGATTTTCACGTTTTCCAAGAATTCCAGTTTCCCCCTCCAACTCTCTTCAAAGCCACTGGACCTGGTCGGAATTAAAAAAATGAGAGTTCTAAAGCACAAGATCCTTCTAGATATCAAATTTCATTAAGATCTGAACACCCTTTCATAAGTTACAAATACCTCATTTTTTTAATTTTTCTGAACTACCCCCCAGCTCTACCAAAGAGAGCGGATCCGGTCCGGTTATGTCAGTCACCTATCTTGGACTTGTGCTTATTCTTTCCACCAAGTTTCATCCTGATATCTCCGCTTTAAGCTTTTCCAAAATTTTCTGCCCCTCCTAATGACACTGGATCCTGTCGGGATTTAAAATAAGAGATCTGAGTTTTGAGGTCCTTCTAAATATGAAATTTCATTATGATACAATCACTCTTTCGTAAGTAAAAATATCCCATTTTCTAATTTTTCAGATTTAATCCTCCCCCCCCCCAACGCCCCCGAAGAGAGCAGATCCGTTCCGGTTATCAATTCCGAATCTAAGACTTGTCTTATTTTTACCACCAAGGTTCATCCCGATCCTTATAATCTAAGCGTTTCCAAGAATTTAGGTTCCCCCCCCCAACTTCTTCTTCACCGGATCTGGTCGGGATTTAAAATAAGAGCTCTGAGAAATGATATCCTTCCAAACATCAAATTTCAATAGGATCCTATCACTCCGTAAGTTAAAAGACCTAATTTTTTAATTTTTCAGAATTAACCCTCCTCCCTCCAACTTCCCAAAGAGAGCGAATCCGTTCCAGTTATGTCAATCTCGTATCTAGAACTTAAGATTATTTTTACCACCAAGTTTCATACCGATCCCTCTACTCTAAGCGTTTTCCAAGATTTTAGGTTCCCTACAACTTCCCCTCAATGTCTGCGGATCTGGTTGGGATTTAAAATTAAGAGCCCTGAGACACAATATCCTTCCAAACATCAAATTTCATTAAGATCCGATCACTCTTTCGTAAGTTAAAAATGCCTCATTTTTCTAATTTTTCAGAATTAACCCTCTCCCCTCCCAAATAGAGCGGAGCCGTTCTGGTTATGTCAATCACGTATCTAGAACTTGTGCTTACTTTTCCCACCAAGTTTCATCACAATCCCTCCATTCTAAGCGTTTTCCAAGATTTTAGTCCCCCCCCCCAAATGTCACCGGATCCAGTTGGGATTTAAAATAAGACCCCTGAGACACAATATCCTTCCAAATGTCAAATTTCATTAAGATCTGATCACTCCTTCGTAACTTAAAAACACCTCATTTTTTCTAATTTTTCAGAATTAACCCCCCCCCCCACCAAAGAGAGTGGATCTGTTCTGGTTATGTCAATCAAGTATCTAGGACTTATGATTATTTTTACCACCAAATTTCATGCCGATCCCTCCACTCTAAGCGTTTTCCAAGATTTTAGGTTCCCCCCTCCAACTCCCATCAATGTCACCGGATCTGGCAGGGATTCTAAATAAGAGCTTTGAGTTACGATATCCTTCCAAACATAAAATTTCATTAGGATCCCATCACCTGTTAGTAAGTTAAAAATGCTTCATTTTTCTTTTTTTCAGAATTAACCGGCCCCAACTCCCCACCCCCAGATGGTCAAATTAGGAAAACGGCTGTTTCTAATTTAATTTGATCCGGTCTCTGATACGTCTGCCGAATTTCATCGTCCTAGCTTACCTTGAAGTGCCTAAAGTAGCAAAACCGGGACAGAAAGACAGACCGACAGAATTTGCGATCGCTATATGTCACTTGCTTAATACCAAGTGCCATAAAAATAAAAAAAGCTAGGTTCATAAGGCAAAATTTTCGAGAATTTAATTTTCAAAAATATTTCAATTAAAAAATCACATAAACATTCTCCTTACGATATCCATGAAAATTCTTCTAAATACTCCTAAAACAGAAGAAACGATTGCTGTCATAGAGGCATCGCCGATGGATTGCAGCAAGCTGGAGAAGGTCCCATGGTTGACCTATAAATTTTGATTATAATTAGATTGCAGTTGAAAACGAATCTAAAGAATATTAAGCGTTGTTCAAGCAGTTTATCACCACTTCATTACCTAAACTGAATTCAAATACTGTCTTTTGATTTAATTTCTACGGCTAACACTCAAAATGCCACGATCACAATACCCACGACTCAAAATGCCAATAACTCAAAAAGCCCACGAGATAAGATAAGATATTAAAAAAAAAATCACTATCAGCCCTCAAAGGGCCGAATTTGGACTTCGGAGTCGACTAATAAAACAAACAAAGCAAAAAACACTAATAATAATGAATAATCAAATTATGAGTAAAAAAAAATATATAAGTTGGAAAAAAGGGAAGGGGACAAAGAAAGTCTAATAATACAGAAAAGAAAAAGAAATAAACATATATATCTACAAATTAAAAGGGACACTAAAAAAAAGTCCAAAAACTCACAAAAAAAGAACGGAGCATAAAACACAAGAAAAACACATATGAATTAAAAGGGAAACTAAACCAAAACAGCGGGGGGCAAGCAAATTAGTGTAACGACCTAAAGCACCTCACATGAAAAAAAGGGGGGAGGAAAAACTAGTTGGCTATTTTATTTATTTTTTCTGTGATGAAGGGGACAAAGGTTTATTCATATCTGGAAGTAATGCAGCGAATCGGGGACAAAACTGGGATAGGCTCAGAAACAGCTCGAGGCTGTCGTAATCTGGATGGTGAGTGACGTTTGGGGAAAATACTTGCCGTCCGAGGGTTCGTTAATGCATTTTTTGAAAAATGGAGGCACAACGACGACCTCCTTTGCTCAAGGGTTTCCAAACTAGCTTTTTTTTAGGAGCAGAGAGTAAGGCACCTTGCCTTCTTTGAAAATTATTCGCAAGGCTCTTTTTTGGATTGACTCAATTTGACAATAGTAGTAACATCAGGGGGCTCTGGTAAGTTGAAATTAAGCTGGTCAAGACTCCTGCCACATAGCTTTTTAACCTCGGAATACCAGTTTTTTGGCTTATTAGTGAACAATTCTTCGATCTTATTTTTATAGTATGATCGTGCCAATTTACGAATTTCTCTTTTAATTGATTTTCTTAATATATTGGCTTGATCGAGTTTACAATTCCTAAACAGCTTCAATTTGGTTCTAATTAGTGATTTTATTGTTTGATTAATAAAGGGTTTGTCACTTGAGCACCTTTTAAACCTTTTTTCTGGGAAACAAATTTGATATTTATCAATTAGCTTTTTATGAAACGTGGCTGTTTTCACATCAAGGTTTTGTAAACTATAAATGTCGGACCAATCTTCAGTACTCTGCCACATACCAAAAGAAAGAAGACCAGAATTTTGAAGAGGGCGGTAAGTGCTATAAGTCTTTGAGAAAGTATGCTTAAAAGTTGAGGAGGGGGACAAAAGAATGGAAAGATGATAACTCCCACCTAATGGGGGCAAAGTTGAGGGAGGGCTGTAAAAATTATACATATTAGTTAAAATAACATCAAGAGAGGTATTTCCCCGAGTCGTCAGTGTTTTAACAATTTGCTTTACTTTAAGTGAAGCACAAAAGGAATCCATTTTCAGGTCGTTGGCATCGCCAACAAATAAAAAGCCAGCATTGGGGTACTTAGAAATAACAAAATCAGCACTTGCCTGTAATTGCATGATAAAATTACGTTTTGACTCGATATTTTGATTTGGGGAGTAATAGAAAACAGCTATTGCATTAAATACTAAATGGACGAGGGAGTACTTTTGGTCTAACGCTTAGCCATAGGATTTCATCATACTCGGATAAGTTAGGGACTTGAACCTTTGGGTAAAGGTGACTCTTAGTAAAAAACAGAACTCCGCCACCTTTTTTCCCGAGTGAGTGGTCTGAAGGATGGAGTTTAATAAACTCTGAATAATTTGTCAGGTGTAGGGACCCTGGCTCATGGGATTGAACTTCAGTAACAGCTATAATATCTATCAAATGTGATTTTGAAACCACCTTGAGTTCAGTAAGCTTTTCAAAATTAAGACTTTCAGCATTAGTAACTAAAAGTTTAGGAAAAACAAACCGATTGGGGAATCGCGACAGGGAAACTCGATGGGTTTGAGAATTTCCTGGGGGGGGGGGGGGTAGGGTTTTAATTTAATTTTATTATGCTTTGGAGAAGAGGAGTATGAGAAGGATTTGCTTTGGGGATTTGGATGTGGGGGGGACGAGGAAGGCTATGGACGAAGCACGAGGACTTATTATGTGACAATTATTGGACGCAAAAAGTCTCAGACCTGAGTCACGTTTACAGGGTACGCACGAGGGATAAAACGAATGGGCTGGGGTTTAGTAAGGTGCTGGGAAAGGGGGCTGGGTGGGAATAGTGATTCATGTCCGTCAAGAAATTGCTGGTTTGCAGCGGAGTAGGGAGGGTATGGGGCAGCCTAATGTAAGAGGGAAGGAAAAAGGACTTCTGTATACGGAGAGGAGGAGGAGATACTAGTCTGTCTTTTAATGGTTTAAGAATATCAAGATTTGTCTGGCAAGCAAAATCTTTAACACAGGGATTTGGATACGTTAAATTTTCTCTGGTAACATGTGAGTAATATGTAAATTAAAGATTGGTAAATGGCACTCGGGCCAAGCTGCAAGTGCGAAAAAAATGCACCTGTGAGCTGGAGATCAAAAATGATATTTCATTAAGATCCGATCACCCGTTCGTAAGTTAAAAATACCTCATTTTTTCTTTTTGTTTCGATTTAACCGTCCCCCCACTTCCCCCTAGCTGGTCAAATCGAGGAAACGACAACTTTTAATTTAATCTTGTCTGGTTCCTGATAAGCCTGCCAAATTTAATTGTCCTAGCTTACCTGGAAGCGCTTAAAGTCGCAAAACCGGGACAGACCGACAGAATTTTCGACCGCTATATGTCACTTGGTAGATACCAAGGGCCATAAAAAAAAACTCATTTTTTTATTTAGTAAATATCACGAGGAAAACAGAAATGCTGAGCTGAACCATGACCCAAAATATATTGGGAATCACTGAGCCCCTACAGCTTATGCGAAGATACAGTTTTTTTTCATTAGAAATGGAAAAAATAAACAATAAAATTTTTTAGCATAATAAATATTTGATATAATATAATAAATATTACCTCCTCCAGCCTAATCACTTCCAAAATAGAAGTGACACGAGGCATACGACTACGGTTTTGCTGGAAAATGCTTCCACCAAATCCCACGGCAAAGCCTATGGCGTCGTAAGTAAAAGCAGCTCCCCATGAATTGACTAAAAGAAAAAGAAAAGTATTTATTCTCAAGACAGTTTAGGTCACTAAAATATAATGACTAAGGCTGTAAATGGCAACCCTGCATATACAATGCTGACCAGGACTTCTGTGGAAAACGCAATAAGAATTAAATTTATGGTCCCATTTTCCTTCTCTCACTCTCTCTCTCTCTCTCTCGTAAAAATGTAACAAAAGTGTAAAAACATATTTTTGAAGCGTTTTTATTTTGCTCTTTATTTTGTATTTCGATTGGATATGGTTGCCAGCGACTCTTACTCCTTGTGTACTCTTTTGAAGAACTCACCGGAGACTTGTTCCAGGCAACTCCCGAGTAGCATAGAAAAATACAGTAAGGACCAGAAACACCAATAGATATCAAGACAAATAACCGATCTTGCCACCTATTTAGTTTTAAAGGCTTCATTTATTTTGCTTAAGAACTGTTTCTTCTTTCTCTTGTGTAGTACTTCTAGTCTATGAACTCTAGTCTGGATCGGGATGAAACTTGGTGGGAAAAATAAGCACCAGTCCTAGATACGTTATTGATATAACTGGAACAGATCCGCTCTCTTTGGAGGAGTTGGGGGGGGGGGGCTGAAAAATAAGGTATTTTTAACTTACGAAGGAGAGATCGGATCATAATGAAATTACCTATTTAGAAGCACCCCGTAACTCAGATTTGTCATTTAAAATCCCGACTGGATCCAGTGTCATTGGGGGGGGGGCGGAAATCTTGTAAAACGCTTAAAGCTGAGAGATCAGGATGAAACTTGGTGGGAAGAATAAGCACAAGTCCAAGATATGTGATGGAAATAACCGGATCAGATCCGCTCTCTTTGGTTCAGTTGGGGGGGGGGGGCAGTAATTCAAAAAAATGAGGTGTTTGTAACTTAGGAAAGGGTGATCAGATCTTAATGAAATTTTATCTTTAGAAGGATCTTGTGCTTTAGAACTCTTATTTTAAAAATACCGACAAGATCCGGTGACATTGGGGATCTGGAGGACAGAAATCTTTGAAACCAGAAATCTTTGAAAACGCTTAGAGTGGAGAGATCGAGATGAAACTTGATGGGAAGAATAATTACAAGCTATAGATACGTGATTGACATAATTGGAACAGATCCGTTCTCTTTAGGGGGGCTGTGGGTTGTTAATTTGGAAAAACTGAGGTATTTTAACTTAAGAACGGGAGACCAGATCTTAATGAAATCTGATATTTAGAAGAAACTTATGTCTCAGAGCTCTTATTTCAAATCCCGACCAGATCTGTTGACATTGGAGGGAGAAACTGGAATTCTTGGAAAAGGCTTATAAATGTCGTAGATACGTGATTGACGGAACCGGACTGGAACCACTCTCTTCGGGGGAGTTAGGGGTTGGGGTTCACTGCTTTGGCGAGTTTAGTGCTTCTGGGCGTGCTAGGACGATGAAAATTGGTAGGCGTGTCAGGGAGCTGCACAAATTGACTTGATAAAGTCGTTTTCCCCGATTCGACAATCTTGGGGGTGAAGAGAGAAGAAACATTGAAAAATTAAGGTATTTTTAACTTGCGAGTGGGTGATCAGATCTTACTGAATTTTGATATTTAGAAGGACCTCGTGACTCAGAGCTCTTATTTTAATTCCCGACTGGCATTAAGCCTCTTATTTTCCTTCTAAAGCAATCTATTGGTTCTTATAATTTTGCCAGAGTTCATACCATATGAGTTCTTGGCTCTTTGCTCTTCCAACCTCATCACAAGTGCCATATGAGCTCTTAGCTCTTGTTTAGGGAGGGGGGATTCATTTCAATAATTTATGTGCGGAGAGCCAAAATCAAACATGCATTAGTTCAAAAACGTTCAGAAATTAACTAAAATAAACTAGTTTTTTTTAGCTAATAGTAAGGAGCGACATTAAAACTTAAAACGAACAGAAATTACTCCGTATATGAAATGGGTTGTCCCCTCTGCAATTCTTCGCTCTTTACGCTAGTTTGACTCTTTGCCACAATTCTACTATTTAAAACAAATAAAAGCTTTAGCGTAAAGAGCGAGGGATTGCAGAGGGGACAACCCATTTCATATACGGAGTAATTTCTGTTCGTTTTAAGTTTTAATGTCACTCCTTGCTTTCAGTTAAAAAAAACTAGTTTTTTTATATTTAATTCCCGTTCAAGAACGTGCCTTAGCAGGCGCACATATAATACAGAAGTGCTTAGATCAAGTATATCCAACCTCATAACATTTAGATGCATTGTTACTTGAAACCATTCAATGGGCCACAAAAATAATTCAATTTCAAGAAAAATGGATGATGGTTTCATTCAAGGAAATGTGTCTTTTCTGCCTTAAATTTTTTACCAATCTGAAAGTCTGAAATTAAGCCTTATATTTAATAATCATAGTTAATAATGACTATTAACATAAATAACATATTTAATGATGATCATAGTTCGTTTTGATTTAGTTCAAAATCCGCCTAAGCATTCATTGAAAACTTTAAAACTCTTGAGACCTTGAAACCCTTAGCTTGTGTAGCAGCAGTAGTAGCATTAGCATGCAAAAAACACCTTTGTTGTTTTTTTTTTCAACATCCCCTTCACCAAACATACCAGGAATTTTAACCATACGAAAAAAGCAGTTCTGGAGCATTGCTGATATGAACAACCAATGTGGGATAGTGCGTTTCGGTTTATTTCGGTTTCGGTTTCGGTTTTTATTCGGTTTATTTTTTTATAGCTTTAATAATAATAGCAGTAGTAGTAGTGGTTGTAGGAGTAGAAGCAGCAGCATTGTGATGCAAAAATTGTCTTTTGGTTTAATTCAACATCTCCCAGAACACGCCTTGTTTAATTTACGCACACAACTGTTCCTAAGATATTGCTGATGACCTTTGGACAACCCGCATACTGATGGAAGGTTGGCATCCATAAAAATTTTTTTTTGGAAAATTCCACCTTTCTACCCGTATGTACAGCTACAATAGAAGCCACAATTATAACTCAACTTAATGTAATTAGCCATTGCAATGACAAAGTCCATATCTCCTCTTGAGAACCTGTATATTCGTATAGACCTTGGAATTTTTATCTTAATGTTCATACCTTTACAAGTAGTTTTTTGTGGCACTTGGTATTTATCAAGTGACATTTAGCGATCGCAATTTCTGTCTGTCTGTCGATCCCAGTTTTGCTAGTTCAGGCACTTTCAGAAAAGCTAGGATGATGAAAGTTGACAGGCGTATTAGGGACAAGACAAGATTATATCAAAAATAGTCACTTCCCCGATTCAACCATTTGGGGGGGGGGCGAGCAAATGAGATAGTTAAGAAGAATTTTATTTGCCAATAAAACAGATGAGTGTTGTTCTTAAGTGTGGTTTGCTGGTCTAGCGGTATGATTCTTGCTTAAGGTGCAAGAGCTTTCATGTTTGAATCCCAGATCACCCCAATTTTTACAGGAAGAAGCTCAGAAAAGAGATCTGAATTGTGATAATTGAGGTATGTTTATCTCACGAATGGGTGATTGGATCTTAATGAAACTTGATATATAGAAATATATCATGTCTCAGATGCTCCATTTTCAATTCGGATCCGGGGATATCGGGGATGGAGGGAAAAAACAGAAATCTTGGGAAACGCCTATTTACGGACGTTTTTATTAGTAGCTAGACCTACGTTGCATAGTCGACGTGGGGTTTTATGGTGACCTTTGTTCGGTTCCGTCAAGTAAAGTGTTGAGAGAGCAACACTTCTGTCTTGTTTCCTCGGTTCGATTAGACACTGAAGTTGTTAATCTGTAAGGACCTTAAAATATATACTAGGTACACCAACTAACAAAATTTGCAAACCCCTCTTTGCTGAAGATGATTGTAGCCTAACAGCCAATAGTTACTTACAAGTCCCCTACATGTCTTACCACTGGAACCAAATTGGTATTACCTCAAATACACCAGAAACAAATAATAGGTATACCAACTAACAAAAGTTGCGAACCCTTTATTGCTAAAGATGATTGTGAGCTAACAGCCAACTGTTGCTTAAAACTCCCCCATATGTTTTACAATTGGTATTGGCCTATTTTTGGTTTCAGTGCCTTACTATTGAAGTTGTCAACCCCTATAAACTTTCACAGCGGTATATCTCATGAAGGAATATTTCTACCAAAAAATGGATGACATGCACTTTGATCAGGTCATCAAGAGGTATCGACTACCATAAAAAAAAATCTATCCGTCTTAGTTCAAAAGTTGACTTTTAACAGTAGGCAGGGTTTCTAACGTCACCACTAATAAAGGAGCAAAGGATAAACTTTAATTTCTTTAACAATGAGAGAAATTTTACAGTTTAAGACTCACATCTGATACCATTTCTCTACCGCAATCCCAGGTGCAAAAAACACAAAAAATAAACTCAGCTGAAATCACGAATAGAGATAGGTAGAAACAATAGATTTCCGGCCCCAGGCAAGAGTTCTACAAATCTTTCCAAAATGCAAAGTTATATTCATCAATCCGGCCTAAGGTTCACAGTTTCCATGAAATCCACAGAGGTTAGACCCTTACCACTTTCTAGGAATAATCTACTGTCTTGGAGGAGGTCATAAAAAAAGAAAAAAAAGGATGAAATGGCCATGTTTCAAAAACATCTTGAGCCAGAAGAACCTTCGAAATTTCTACTGCTTGACAGCAAAAAGCAGTTTCAAAAATGCTGCTTTTAATATCTGACTGTTCACATTTTTCTGAGGGTAAAACAGTAAGCTTAACTTCATTTAATAAAACACAAATATATATATATATATATATATATATATATATATATATATATATATATATAATACAAGATTTAACTGTTACTACAGGATTTAAGAAAAAAGAATATTATGAAAAAGAAATTTGGTGAGATAATGTCAGAGTGAATTTTAGCGTGAATAGCACCTTTATTATCCAACTGCTTGGGACTTGGAGAAATCTTAGGCCCATGCATTGCAGTGCTAAAATCATTTGTTTGGTTAGTTTACAACAAAGAGCTCATTTTACTGGACTCAAAATGTGAGCACAATTAAATAAGAAAACCCATGACAATTTAAAGTAACTATAGAAAACATGTTATATTCCTCTAGCTCCCACTGTAGGGTGTATTCTACCACAAAGAATAAACACAATACAGTAGCTTGAGACAATGCTATCATTAATAATCGGAAAGATAAATAGAGAAGTCTTAGAAAATACAAAAAAAATATGACTTTAAAATCTGATTCTTAATTGAACAAGTTAGGTGCCAAATCAATAAACCCACAAGTAAACATTGTAAAAAGGTTACCTTTTGGTTCTGATTGGTTCTAATGATACTGTTCCAGTGTTTTAGAGTAAAAAATTAACAACTTTTTATTTTGCAGTATGAATATCAAGAAATTTTCCTTTATGATATTTAAGAAATCAAGTGCCTTTACACAAAGAGACCATAAAAGAACACAGAAGTCAGTAATTTGGAGTGCTAGTCATTGGAGCCCCAGTGTTGGGACAGAGGAAAGTATTCATCAAGCATACTATTCTGTATTTAGAGACTCTAATCATCATATTTATTTTGAAAATCAGTTTTTTGTTTCATTTGCCACAAAAGATAATGTATTTAATAAGATCTCACAGACTGCTTGAACTCATTTTGAGAGCTCATAGGTAAATTTGGATATTTTCTTTCTTATTTAGATTCTATTTTCAGCTATTTCTTCCACTAGTACTTCTAAGAAGTCCAGAACAGAGTTCCTTGAGATTAACAAAGCACAAAGCCACACTGGTTTCTTGGCCATGTAAACCCTAGGGGTCACAAGTTGATTTCTAGTTGAGTAAAATTTTGTAGTTGACTTATTACCATAAAAAATCCATAATTTTTGAAACAGCCAAAAGACAAATATTAGAAAATCACAGTTGCCTTTCATTTTTCTGTATGAAAAAAAATTGAGATAAATTAGCAAGTTTTACATGCAGGTAGCTTTCAGTGTCAGAAATGCAACCACAATATGGGTATTGGCAGAACATAAGGAATTTTTGGGCAATACTTATATTTCATTAACATGATTCCTTTAGAAGAGCCCAAACTCTAAAGCATTAGATAACTATGACAATTCAAACAAAGTAAATTGCTCTGCAAAAATGCATTTTTGCAAGGTACTTGCCTAGTAGTACATAGTGTCTTCTGATCTATCTTGCAACTTAAATGCCCATAAATTGTAAGTCTCATTAGAACTTAAGTACAAAAATATCATTTATGAATGAATTGGAGAAAAAATTAAGTTAGCCCTTTCAACTACCACTACAAAAACTAAATTTGAATTACTACTGCCCAATCCTCTCTTCTTCCTTCCTCTAACAGTACTTGAAAGCTTAAGTTCTATCCCCAAAGCTGTTCCAAAGGTATTGCACATGCTATTTTGATAACCTCAATACATTTTGTGTCTTTGGATTTGATGTTTAGCCATGCTTCAGAACCATGCCTGCCTTTATCTTTAATGTGGCTTCTAATACTCTAATCTTAGTTAGAACAATCAGTATCAATAAATAGTATTATTTAAATTGATTTTTTACCTAAATTAATTATAACATAAATTTATTGAAACAGTAATACCTAAATCCTATTACCTGAATTAATATTTCTACTGTCTATGGTGATTGCTAACCAACCTATTCAGCTCTTTCTTCTACAAATTTAACTGAGATATTTTATCATAGGCTATTAACAACCCTTCTTGACTATTAAGGTTATTGTGTCAGCTCTGTAGTGTGTTGCTGCACCTGGGTTCAAACTCAGGCTCCCCCATTACCAAGCTGAGATCATACCCACTGTACCAGCACAGGACTTCTACAAACTTAATCTAATAGGACTTTGAACAATTTGATTATCTATACCAAAATTTAGATAGCATCTTGAACATAGAGCGCACTGTAATGGGACCCATTGAACACAATAGTTAGCCCAAAATGAAGTTTCTTTTAGATTATACAAAATTACTTATATTTGCCTAGTTTTTAAGGAGCATTGAATAGGCACAGCACATGGTCATTGCATTTCTTTAAACATTGCATTTCTGGTACTTCTATAGGCTATATTTTTTAATGCAACAGTCTGTGCAGATTTCCAAATAGAATAAATTAGCAGCATCTTAAAATGTCAGGAAAATTCTGATTATTTTCTAATTTCTATTTAAAAATCATGTCAGTAGAGTCTATTAAAGTATTAAGAGATAAAAACAGTAGTTAATAACAAAATAGTTTTAAAATTTATCCCACATTTGCCAAATACTTTAAAAAATGATAGGCTATTCTATAAAATACCTTTATGTTGCATTAGAAAATTCTGATTACATGTTTGAAGTAAAAGTATGGAGGTTTCATTTTTGGCCAAATTGTCAACAGGACAGTAATTTCTTTGTAAATAATAAATTTATTTCTGGTCAAGTTTTCCTCAATTCCTAATCTTGCTTGGTCATGCCAATTTTTTATTTTTTTTGGACTGAAATGTTATAAAGCTTGCATCTAGCATAATAATGGAACTCTTGTTATATATAAGAGGTTGATTACTGCTATCAAAGGTGTATTTGAGCTATTCTTTCCTCTACATCCAAGGACATAGTGTTTTACCTCCTGTCTCTAGCATAGGCTATACTAACTGACCTACTCTGTTACCCTTATAATAGGATATATTTCAATTTTGATGAAAACCCATTAAACTCAGTTTAACCCCTAGTAGCCAATTTTCAATTTCGAAAATTGATCAATTCAAAATTATCAGATTTCAAAGATCTACAAATACAATTCCTAAATTAAGAAAAAAAAATATTGATAAGGCTTAAAATTAAGAAAAATTATTAATCTAAGCAAAACAACAACAATTGCATTTAAAAAACCAAACCAGAGAAAAGAAACTGATAATTAGTCACTCAAGTAGGCAAATTTCAGACATAATGATCAAAGGAGGGTTAACATAGCCGAGGAACTAGGCTATGCAGCCTTCAGTAATTTTAGCAGCTGAATTCCCTTCGGAAAGTTTAACTTTCTTCCCATAACCGCTTTCCAAAATAGCCCAATAAAAAGTAGCTGATCTAAAACTTAACCAGTAGGCTACTCCAAGGTCTATTGGACTGAACAGGACCATGATAGATAGACAGTACCAAATAAAGGATCTAACCTAATTAGAATGTACAAACTATTGAAAAAAAATTACCAGACAGGAAATTCTCCAGCCCCAAAAAGAATAACTTGAGCCAATGAATTACGACAGGATATTGAATTTGTTAGTGATGAAAACGATATAATCGCCAATAAACGTTGCAATCAAGCAGAGTTACAAACATTTTGATGAGTTAATGTGCCCCCTTGGCATCGAAAAAGTGTCAAGTTTTAGGAAGAATAAGTCCAAATTTTGTCTATATTATGTCCATAATATAGCAATCTTGAAAGGTCAGAAATTAGAGGTTACTTTTTAACACTTATGCTACTGACCAAAGTACTCTTAATAAATCTCTTCCAAAGCAGTCAAGTAACGTCAAATATAATCATACAAAAAAAAATCATTTCAAACATCCATACAGAATGAGTTAGTGCAAAAGCACTAACTTATAAAAACTTGTTAAGAGTAAATTACTACTTACGGAAGGTTAAGGTTCATCTGTTAAAAATAATTTTTCTTGACAAATATGCTCGGCTCAAGGGTCAGCATTTTCACTTCCTTTTGTGGTATTTTACTAATAATAAAATACTAAAGTCATGATGTAAACGACTTTCAAGATCATTTACAATATAAGCTTTGTTTATTACAAAAAAGGAAGATCTGATGTCACGAACCATTACAGCTGATCTATTTCTCTTTTTTCAGATGAATTAGACCTTTCTGAGCATTGAGTAATAATATATATATGTTGAAAATAGTTGACCTTTGTGAATCTAAAATTTGACTAGATATCTTTGATGGAATTGCAGCAAAAAAGGATATGGGAGAGGACAGTGGCGGATCTGTGGGAGGGGGTTTCCTCCCTGACGTAGTTGTTGATTTGTTGTGGGGTCTGGTTGCTCTGGTTTGGGTTAGGACGAAAGTTTTTTTTTGTAAATGGTTTTTAATAGTTTAGTTTTTAATAAGTTTTTAATTATTAAGCTGTTTCTTTTTGTAAATTAAATAAAAAAAACAAGTTTTTTCAACTGAAAGTAAGGAGTGACATCAAAACTTAAAACGCACAGAAATTACTTCGTATATGAAAGAGGCTGCTTCCTCATCAACACCCCGCTCTTTACGCTAAAGTTTGACTCTTTCTCTCAATTCTTCTTTCTAAAACAGTAAAAACTTTAGCGTAAAAAGCGGGGCGTTGATGAGGAAGCAGCCTCTTTCATATACGAAGTAATTTCTGTGCGTTTTAAGTTTTGATGTCACTCCTTACTTTCAGTTGAAAAAACTTGTTTTTTTTATTTAATTTCTGAACGTTTTTGAATCAATGCATGTTTTGATTTTGGCTCTCCGCAGAGGAATAATCAAAACGAAATTTGTATATTTCTTTTTTGGCTCAATGGCTTTCTCATAACTTTGATCGAATGATTTTGAGAAAAAAAGAGCGAGGGACGAAGCCTAGTTGCCCCCCGATTTTTTGGTTAATTAAAAAGGCAACTAGAACTTTTAATTATTTACGAATCTTCTTATTGGTAAAAGATTTACGTAACTTATAAATTAGCTTACGTAAAGAACTTTTGTATTCTCATGTTTTTATTACATATATGAGGGGATTCTCCCCATCGTCAGTACCTCGCTCTTTACACTAAAGCTTAAATTTTATCCCAATTCATTAAGAATGACCCCCTGAATCACAAAAGCCGTAGAATAAGTAGTTGAAATTACCGAAAATACTTTAGCGTAAAGAGCGAGGTATTAGAAGGAGGTGAGCCCCTCATATGGGTAATAATTTCTGTTTGTTTTAAGTTTTATTGCTGTTCCTTACTTCCAGCTGAAAAAGCTTTTTCACTTTTATTTTTTAATTGTTTTTTTTTTAAATAATGCTAGTAAATCCTGCTCTCCCTTCATGGAAATTTTCTTCTCCCATTACAAATTCTTGAAGGAAAGTTCCCCCAGCATATCCCCCTCTTCTCAACCCCTCCCCCAAACCAAAAAAATCCTCCTGAAAACGCCTGTATACTTCCCAATAACCATTACTATATATGTAAGCACAGGTCAAAGTTTGTAACTTGTTGCCCCTCCCACGGGGACTGTGGGGGAGTAAGTCGTCCCCAAAGACATAGTTATAAGGTTTTTCGACTACGCTGAATAAAATGGCTATCTCAGAATTTTGATCCGTTGACTTTGGGAAAATAATTAGCGTTGGAGGGGGCCTAGGTGCCCTCCAATTTTTTTGGTCACTTAAAAAGGGCACTAGAACTTTTCATTTCCGTTAGAATGAGCCCTCTTGCAACATTCTAGGACAACTGGGTCGATACGATCACCCCTGGGAAAAAAAAAACAAAAAAAAACAAATAAACACGCATCCGTGATCTGCCTTCTGGCAAAAAATGCAAAATTCCACATTTTTGTAGATAGGGGCTCGAAACTTCTACAGTAGGGTTCTCTGATACGCTGCATCTGATGGTGTGATTTTCGTTAAGATTCTATGACTTTTAGGGGGCGTTTCCCCCTATTTTCTAAAATAACGCAAATTTTCTCAGGCTCGTAACTTTTGATGGGTAAGACTAAACTTGATGAAACTTATATATTTAAAACCAGAATTAAAATGCGATTCTTTTGATGTAGCTATTGGTATCAAAATTCCATTTTTTAGAGTTTTGGTTACTATTGAGCTGGGTCGCTCCTTACTACAGTTCGTTACCACGAACTGTTTGACAAGCATAAAACAAGTTTTAATTACTTTTTGCAGTCTCTGTCAAATTTTAGTAATGACACATACTGCGAAAAAGTATTTAATTAAATTCAGGTTTATCTAGGGATTCTGTCCGTTTTACCACAAAAGCCAACTTTGAGGCGAAAATATTCATTTCGTAATAACAAGGAGGGAAAATTTTAAATCCTAACTTCTTTAAGCTGTCAAAATGATATTTCAGGATTGTACTGTCACGTCGGGGCTGAAAAGTAAAATATTTAATTCTTTTTACTGTCAAACTCTTTTCCCGAGTCTTGCTAGAGCACTGTCCCAAAGAAATTGATATTATTACTTTTTTTGGCTTCCTGGTTTGTTTTTTTGGGTTTGCATTTTTTGTGAAGCAGGTTTTACAACTTTGTTGATTTTTAGAGAATTGTATAATAGAAGATAAATATATGAAAAGTGCAAAAATTACTAATTTAAATTATGGATTCTGGTAAGTAAATGGTTTCCACATTACTGCTTATTTTCATCTAACTAAAGCTCTGCATTATATGTCAAATCATCTCTGTGCATCCTAAAACATTCAAATAAAGGCCTTACTCATTGAACTTTAATAAAGGTTCGTATAAATATATACTAAAACTAAGTATATGAGGCACAATACTCTTTCAAAGGTTGTAGTAATCATTTAAGAAATATATATTTTCGAAAAATTGTTTACCAAACAGTTTGTGGTAACAAACTGTAGTTATGAGCGACCCGGCTTAATTGTGACCAAAACTGTAAAAAAGGGAATTTTATAAAAATAGTTACGTCAAAAGAATTGCATTTCAAAGTTGATTTTAAATATATAAGTTTCATTAAGTTTAGACTTACACATCAAAAGTTACAAGCTTGAGAAAATTTGCCTTATTTTAGAAAATAGGGGGAAATACCCCATAATTGCTATAGAATCTTAACAAAAATCAAACCATCATATTCAGCATTTTAGTGAACTCTGCAATAGAAGTTTCAAGCTCCTATCTACGAAAATGTGGAATTTTGCATTTTTTGCCACAAAACAGATCACGGATGCTTGTTTATTTGTTTGTTTGTTTGTTTGTTGTTTTTTTAAAAGATATTTTAAAGATTAAGATATCTTATTTTTAAAATAAATTTCATGCCCTCTCCATCTAGTTTTTAGTTTATTGTCAGCATTGGAAGTTTTTTCTGTTCAAACCCGATTAGGTTTTCTCTTTGGCAATTCTGTATCAAGTTTATTATGATTTTTAAATTTATCTTTGATGAATGGCACTATTGATAATATCCCCGAATTGCATCTACTGTGGTCAGACAGAGACCTTAGCACATCTCATCATCCATTGTGTCCGCACAGAATGTTACAGGACAGACATTAGAAGGTTTATGAGAGAACATCGAATAAAACTATTTGAAGAATTACTCGGAGGAGCATTAACTGAAGAACAATCGGTTGAAAGTATAAATTTAGTTTGTGAATTTTTGAGATTGATTGATAGATTGGACGTTGTAAACTTTTCGCAGCGAATTGTAAAAATACAATTGTGGAAGTGCATGGACCCTAAGGTGTTAAAACACAGAGGGGGTCTTTCGGCGATTCACTTCACTTCACTATTGATATTATCACATTTTTCTTTGACTAGCAATGCTATCGGTAATGTATTTTAAACACTTTCCAAGTTGACAACTTCGTTAAACTGAAAAACCCTTGAAACTTAAAATCTTTCACAGTGAATTTTTTTTTTTTGTATTTGTTTTTCCTCGTGAGTTCTTTAGTGCTCTTATTTTTAAGACTCTGAAATTTCAGTTCTGCATTTACATATCTTCAAATTAACGGTTGCTATTGATTTCCATATTTTATGTAATTATCAAAAACGCAGACACGATTAATATTAATTTATATGTTTATTTACTAAAGTTTTATTTAAATCTATTTTTTAATTTTAATCTGTATTTTTCTAATTTTATTTCAGCCTTTTCAGGTCTGTTGTAGTCTCGGGCATAGTTAAAGAGGGTTATTAATTTTGGAGGTAAATATCGAGAAATTGGGTGCTTAATCGGATAATGAAGTGACAAATATTTGAGTATTATCCTTACAGATATTTCAGTGAACTGTTTAAGACCCTTTATTTTGTTCTGACTTACTGCTTCCATACTCCAAGCCGAATGACTTTTTCCTCCGAATGTTATTTTTTTTAATAGCCGAAATATTCAAATAGGTTTTGTTGGTTCACTGTCTTGGGAAAAAAAGTCCTCATTATTCTCTCTTTTGTTGTTGTTTAATAGGAAAATTGTTGATATTGGTTTACAGTTATTTGTTTTTATGTTGTTTTGTATATTTTGATTTTATTAGAGGTAAATGTGCTTCTGCTAAAAATTCTTACTAATAATTTGTATGTATTTTTGTTTTACTTTTGCTACTGCTTTCGTCGATTTCTTTGGCATTCCAGTTTACATTGTTTCTCAGTTTGTTAGTGTTTGTCCATGCTAAAGTTCAGTTGTAGATATTTGAAATTCACGGGTTAAACTTACTTTTTCTTTATTTATAAGCATTCATTATCAATTAATTTTATGTGATTTACTTTCATTTGTTGGATTAGTAAATATAAAGAGTGAAGATATGTATTTGTCAGTTTATTAACTAATGTTCGATAAAAATAATAAGGTAAATATAAGGTTAATAATTAAAGGTTAACTAAATGCTATCCATGGATTGTACCTCCTGTAGTGGCCTCTGTACAGGTGGTCCTATGGGCCACCTCCTTAAAGCTAGGTGGCCAAAATGCTTCACGATTGGATGCAGTTATGCTAAATTTTTAAGTGAGTCCTTGAGGATTCTAGTATTGCTAGAATACCTTAAGTTATTGCAATATTGCCAAAGAGACATTCAAAATTACACCAAAAACCTCCTGAAATGTCGTTGAGGAAAACTGAAAACTACAGCCACAAGCAAGTGTTGTGACAGTGCGCTATCAAGTGTTTGTTTATACCTTTTGATGGGTCCAATCATCTGAATGTATCTTTTTATTGATAGAAGAGGAATATAAAATAGAGGGGTTGGGGGTGTTGAATTATTGCACAAACAGACGGAATATAAGTTATTATTTTAATTTTTCTACTGAAATATGTAGCATTGCAGTTGAAAAACTCCGACCAAGTTTTTTACTTATGGTTCAATACCAGTATATTAGTTCATCCAAATATAGCAGAATAATATGGTTAAGTGTGTTTCGAAAGTCGTTTTAGTTATCTCATTGCTTTCAGTCTTTATTGGTATCTGATTTCAGTCAGCACGCGATTTATGAAAAACTTGAGGGGGACTGGCTGGAGGACTGAACAAGAGGAGGAATTTAGGTTTCCGATAGAATTTGGAAGCAATTGAACATTTGGAAGCGGTAAAAAAAATACAAAATTTTTTTTATTTAAATATTTGGCAAAAGCACAAGAGTACAAATATTTAAGACGGTGAGTTAATTAAAACGAGTTGAAACAAAAAACTTAGTGAAATTTTGCTACAAAAATGCTACGGAAAATGTACGGCTGTAACAATAGTGGTTAAGGCTGTATTCAAGGGGAAGGATTATTGGGTTTGAACCTCCTCTTCCCCCTCAAAATTTGTATTTGACTCCTAAAATAACAAAAATGCATATGTAAAGGTTTATGCATTTATAAGGTTTTTTTGTACCCCTCTCCCAGGAAAAAATACCCCCCTCCTCCTGCCAAATGCAAATCTTAAATGCGCCCTATACAATGGTAATCAGTGTCTTTTCCTCTTGTGCACAGTATTTACCGCCTGGCTAAATTTTGATATTACCCCTTTGTTTTTCTTATTCTTGGGCAATACGCAATTTTTATTGATGGACACTATTTGTACGAATCATCCTGTTACATTATATAATATTGTTAAGACTCGATTTGATATCGCGCATTAAAGCATATATCTTAAAATCCATGTAAATTGAATCAAAAGTATTTATTAAGATGTGAAGTGGGAATATCCTCTTATTCTATGAACCTTTAGAAAAAAAATTTTTAGTATGCGAAGACACAATCTGGTGCCGACTTATGCGTATATTTTAAAGTCGATCAATTCGAAAATACGGAATTTATAAAGCTGTAGAGTGGAAATTTTTTCTTATTCTATGAACCTCTAAAAATTTCTTATTACAGTAAGACACTATTTGATGCTGCATTTACGCATAAATATTAAAAATTGGTCAAGTCGAAAAGCAAATATTTATAAAGCTTTGGAGTGAAATTTTTCTCTTATTTTATGAACCTCTAAAAAAAATTTCTTATTATAGATAGACACGATTTGATGCCACATTTATACATATATCTTTAAATTCAGTAAAGTTGAAAATAAGGAATTTATTTAGCTGTGGAACACCGGTGGATACAGGGGGAAAGTTGGGGGCCCTGTCCCCCCTCCCAGAAGATTATTGTGGCGCTCTCTCTCTGTTTTTTCTTTTGCTCTTTCATTCTTTTTAACGAATAAATTTGTCAATTTGGTTTATTATTGGTACCTTCTGCGTCATTGGTGCTTCATTGAAAATGAATTATATTACAAATACTTCCTTTTGTACTTATTTGAACACTGAAAATAAACGCAAGAATTACAGTAGAATTAAATTTGGAACTGGTAAGCTTTCAGCAATTAATGACGTTATATATCAAGTGTTCAGTTTAATTTTATTAGTTCTTTCCAAGGCTGTTCAAGACAAAATAGGTTCACTACAAACAGTAATTTGGATAGTGCCCCCTTCCCTAATTGCAAAATTCTAAAGCCTACTGCGCCATTGACGCTTCACTGAATCCGCAGTGTATTTTGAAATTAAAAATCATGGAACCGGAGTTGTTGTTTTTTGACACATTTATTCATGAAAGAAATGAGGTAGTCTGCTTAATTTTAGTTTCTGGTTTTCTGAATTTATTTTTCTGTATGATTTAGGGCTGGTATGATTCTAATAGACTAGGGGACTCAGGCTAGGCTATTTTGTTACAACTCCCCTATCTGTAATTTTATCTGCAAAGTTAGGTTTGTTCCTGTATCAGATTAAAAGATATATTTTGTTGTTCAGTATCTGTTTCTGGATTATTTATTTCCAAGAAGAAAACTTCATTCTAGGGTCTTATATATGGCAAATATTTACACAATTCTAAGTTTTGACATAGGCTAGAGCCAAGCTGAGAATACTACTTGATGTCATTTTAATGCTTGCTCTTAATATTCTGTGGTATCATTCATAAATGCACCTTCCCTCTGATGGTCTCATATAATGGCCTAGGATATACCCTAGGTTTGTTGGCTACAAAACCAAAAAAAAGGCTTTTTTTCTCCAACACCATTCTCCCAATACTATATACCATGCTTCTATAAATCATGCTAAATTTGGAGATTCCCAATTACTGACCTTGGCTAGCTAGGAAATAGACATACCTTTAAAGCCAGAATTACATCCTGAATCCAAGTATAGCATTCATTTTTATTGAAAATGAACCCACACCCTCTCAATGTGTAAATGTATAGGCTACTCTGACTATGTATATGCAATTAATTGTCCTTTGTTTTGACAAGTGTTAATTCAATTTAGAAATAAAGCAACTTCAAGGAATCCAATATCTGTAGGCCTATACAATTCAGGGTAGGCTATATATAATCATATAAGGGGGGATAGGTTAAAATTCGTTTCTGATGGGAAAAAATGTTATATTTTGATCCAGGATGTAATTGTGACTTAAATGGTATGTCCATTTCTTATCTAGGTCAGTAATTTAAACTCACCCAAATTCACCCATTTGCTTTGCCATGTTTGCTTCCATTGTTAGGCTATCAATATTATTGGTTGATACCAGTTCTGTCTCTGTGTCTGTTTTTTTTTAATGTTTCCTGTTCCTTCTTTATGGAGAAAACCAATAAAACAGAAAACAGGAAGATGTTTTATTCAGTACCATTTCTGTTTCCATCCCATTTTGCTTACATTTTTTACACTTTGGAATCCATTTTTTTCATTTTCTATGTTTGTTTTGCAAATATCATTATAGTGCATTCTAGTAACTTTTATTGAGTTTACAATGCTTATCATTTAGGGAATGACTCTGTCATTATATGTTTGAAGAAAAGGTGTGCCAGCCCCTCCCAATAGTTGACCTCAGTTACAAAATAAACTTCTACCTAGTAAAGTACAAACTAATTGTTATGCCAACTCATTTGTGCCTTCTTTCTTCACATCAATTTTCAATGCTGAGTTGCAGTGTGTGATTTTTGGTTAAATGTATGATTTTGTCAAAAAAAAAAAAACTGAATTTAGCTATGCTATGATAGTAAAGCTGATCTCTCTCTCTCTCTCTCTCTCTCTCTCTCTCTCTCTCTCTCTCTCTCTCTCTCTCTCTCTCTCTCTCTCTCTCTCTCTCTCTCTCTCTCTCTCTCTCTCTCTCTCTCTCTCTATCTTGGCTGCTCAGTCATCAGTACCTAGAAAAAAAAGCAGCACTGGCGTGAAACTATTTGGAAGACCTAAAATCTTAGTCCAACCATCACAAAGACCATGTGTATTTGATAAAGCAGATCCCTTACCATGATAGAAATATGTTGTGTCTAGAAAGAGCCACTGCACAGCTTCTGCAACCAAAACCTTCATGAAGCTAACATCAGAGAGCTCAAACTTCATAGCAATGAGTGGTTCATCTTTGAAGCTGTCATAGAGGTTCTCTGGCCATTCAAACAGGCAACTATGATAACTTCAAACAGGCAACAGTGATACCTAATGGGTGTTTGAGCAAGCAAAGATGTGCTGAAGATTAAAGGGCTTCAGTTGTTTTGTGAGACTCTAGATACTAGTACTGAGTCAGTCAATGACCTGTTATGACAAATAAAAATTCACAGTTAAAGTAAGAACATTTTTCAGTATAGTGGCAAATAATGTTCTGCATAAAGTCATGCCTCCATTTGGCACTTTAAAGACCATATGCCAACTCAATCAGCTAATTGAATTTCAGTTTTCTCTTTTTGTCAAAAAACAGTTTTCTTGTATTTTTTTGTTTGTTTAGTAACTTTTTATTGTCTCCATAAAATGCCAAATGTGAATGTAGAATAAGTTTTCACTCTGCTCTAGCCAAATCCAGAGAAACTTTATTGACAATTATTGAACCTGTATGCTTCTAGTTTTATTTGTTTTTGGTATAAAATCTGTTCTTCTAGTTTTGGGTTTCAGTGAAACATGATTTTTAGGGACTAAGCATCTTTTGTATTCCAATTCAGCAGCAATGAAAATTTAAAAAGTATGTTCATCACAGGTAAAACTTACAGGAGGCCTATGTCCTATAAAATTTGTGACCCATCTTATAAAAGCTCCTAAGATACTGCAGACATGCCATTTTCACAATCTGGATGCACACAGTGTCTTTTTGTTTAGTTCATCATCTTTTTCAGCATTCCCTTAAAGTTCTGCTGAATACCCTTAACAATTCCTGAGATAATGTAGATGTGCCATTTTGAATCTTGGAATGTGCTGTATACCTGCATGGAAGTGCTGCACAGCAGTAAAATTTCTCCCCTTGCAGATCTTTGACAAATCTGTCTAGGTCTCTTGTAATTTCTATTGAATGCATTTTGGGAAACAGGAGACATAGGGGGGGGGATTAGTTGCCCTCTGATCACTTTGATTTCTTAAGGACACTAGAATCTCTAATTCTAATCATATAATATGACCCCCTCTGACACCTATAAGACTATCCCTTCCATAAAAATCTTATATGCACCCAGAACTTACAACCCTTGTGAGGATGGTTGTGGGCATGGGGGTTGTCATCCCCAAAAATATAATTACTGGGTCTTTTAAGTATGCTGAACAAAATGGCTATTTCAAAATTTTGATTGAATATATTTTGGAAATGATGGGAGTAGGAGGAAATCACTTCTGCTTATCAAAATAGGCACTATAATTTTTAATTTCCAATGTAATGCCCCCCTTTCAAAGTTTCTATGACAGCTCCATCTGTATGGAATGTCTTGGTCTGAAAAAAAATAAAACATAGTGTCCACTTCAGTATTTATTTAGCCAATGCTATTGCATTGCCCATGATTGGTCCAAAACATTTGGGGATTGCTCTCTAATAATATATTGGTAAAATATTCTCAGGCTTGTAAATTTTCATGGGAAATTGGCAGGGTTGTCCAGTTGCCAACCCTGTCAAAGTTGCCAATCAGTTTTCTTGGTATCTGGCATGAATCACTTTTGACATTTACTTACAAAATTCCTGGCAAAACAAGGAGTCTAAAAAGATCAAGAATAAGCACTACTTTAGTGAAAAGCAAAATTTTTTTTTACCAAAATAAATATCCTCTTTGAAAATTTTTTGTTTTATTCTTTTGCTGAAATATATCTTTTGTTCAACCTGCCATTACCACATTATGTCAGATAAGGATTTATAGAAATGTATAATAAATTTGGGCAAAAACAATAAAATACCCTTTAGTTCAGGACAAATATTTTAATTTATGAAGTTGCTCATTGCTTATGTTCATTATTTGTCTTTGAATGATGTGATAACTAACAAAAGATATTCAATACAAACACCTTTCAATAAAAATAATTTTCTTAAAGTTGTTTTCAATTCAGGTCAAATTTAAAAAAAAATTCAGTAGGTCGATTTAAAAAAAAATAGAGCCATCTTTGATGATGAGAAAACTCATTTACAACAAAAATGTCTTTGAAAGAATATGAATTTGAAAAAAAATTGTGTGGTGGGTCTCGTGCCCAGAAACTATCAGAATTTCGGCAACCAAATCGAGTTTCTACAGTAACTGGCAACACTTTGCCAACCTGACATGTTGATATGTAATATTTAACAATAAATTATATATTTTTTAAGATTTTAACAATTCATACTTACCTGGCTTGGGACATGCCTTGATCATAGCGGAGGCACTCCCGGGGTGAAGCCCTCATATATAATACTTTCTATTCATTTTGTTTTATTGTGAAATTGAATAAAAATTTAGTATGGCGGGTTTGGCATCCAGGAACTACTTGAAAACCAAATTGAGTTTCCTACAGTAGCTGGAACCACTTCGCCAACTTGACAAGTAGATATTTTGTATCTGACAATAACTTAAATAGTTCTTTTTTTGAAAGTCCAAAGGGTAAAGAAAATTTGTAAGTAAAACTGAAAGTAAGGAGCAACAATAAAACTTAAAACAAACAGAAATAATTTGTTGTCCTCAAAACAATTTAAAAAATTTCAGGTATTTTTCTAGTTCAGATCAAAAAATTAAAATTATTGCTCAGACATCATAAGTGTTTTTTTCCTGTTGAATAAAATTATTATATGTAAAATTTATTTAAACCCAGATGCATATTGATCTCTAAGTAATATATCTGCTGATTATTGGCAATGTCTTTGGTAATGAAGTCAAAACTTTCTCAGACTGTTTGTGCATGGGGGATGGGGAGGGTAGGACAAAAGAAATTCAAGCCCTATTAAGTCCTATTTTGGAAGAGGAAGAAGGATCAAATGATTTCTGTCTCTTATCCACCTGATAGTTTTCACTAGAAGCAATAACAGGACCTTTATTCTATTCATGGTAAAGTAGTAAGGCAAGTCAATAATATGTTACCAAGTGACCAAACAGTATTGGCAATATCCTAGGAACAATTTTGGAGGTCTAGCTGAAAGTTCAAATATATATTTAGATAAGGCCTGTTTTACAATTATAATATTAAAAAATAAGAATTACTGAGATTACAAGGAAGTTACATGATTGTATATTAAACAATTAGTCTGTTTTCATTAGTTCTTTCTTGTTATCTTGATCACTGTTGAGATTTTATTTACTTTATCATTATTATTCAATCAATCAATTATCATTATTATTATTTGTAAGCGTTTTGGCAAACAAAAACTGTATTATTCAAAATGCAAATTATCTCAATAACTCCGAGATGGCACTGTTTAGGGGGGTTGCACACTTTATTTGTAAACATAAATTAGGCTTTTAATATTACTTTTTGTTGAGTTGTTTTTAAGATGAATAATAAACACATTGCTTGAAATACAATTTGTTTTCAGGTGCAAGCTAAATTTGTAAATAAAAATAATACCGAAGTGGGGAGGTTGTTATATTGAATAGATTTGAGATATTGTGACAAGAATCTAACAAAAAAGGTTCAAATTCTACTTCTGAATTTGATGATCCACAAATCTTCATCTGGTTAGAATGGCTCAATGTAGTCAGCTAGATTGTATTTAAAATTATATGATTTTATTTCAGCTTTGAATCAATAATATAAATGCTCAAGTTGCTAGATTTTAACTGTTGGAAACTGATTTTCATTTGTATGTTGTATACCCTAAGTCAAATTTGCAATTTGAAGCCATATTTGCACATTTACAATTTGATAGTCAACTTGCTATCAAATATGCCAATAATCTACATTTTGTTTCTTTTCAGTATTGTAATCTTGCAAGGCTTAGTGGAGGCATTTCAAAAGCAAAAATAAAATTGAACCAAATAAAATGAAAATAAAAATTAAACTGAACCAAAATATTTCAATGAAAGTGAAATGGACCAAACTCCAATTTAACCAAACCAAAGTTTATTTAACCAAATAAACTTTAACCAAAAATTAAGCAAAAATTTACCAAAATTAAATTAATTTTGTAACCAAAATTATGGTTATTAATTAAGGCATTTATGAAAATATTTAATAATTTAAGGTATTCAAGGTAATTATGGTAACCAAAAGGTTATTAATTAATAACCAAAATTAAAGTTAATTAACCAAAATTAACCAAAAAACTTTAACCAAAAATTTTAACTAAAAGTTTAACCAAAAACCAAAGTTCTTACAGGAAAATGTCCACATCTTTGAGATGAAGCTCTCTCCATACAAATCTTTGCATATATCTAATTTTGGGTGCTAAAGCTGTATTTTTTTTAGGATGTCAATCTTGACCTTGTTCAGTTTCCACATCCAGTTTCAATCACAGAAGTGCGTATCATTCCTCTTGGTTCCAAAATTGAAGGAGACTTTCCTGGTGGATCAAGAATGGGGTCAGTTTTATTATTTTTTATATACTTTGGTCTCATATGGTCTTTAGTTTCTGTAAGTCAGTCGACATTTATATCTAAAACCAAAATTTTTCTATGTGTAAAAAAAAGTGTGTATGTGTTAATCCTGAAGGATAATAGAATAGAATAGAATTTATTGGCTAGAATAGCACACAAGCTAGCATAAGCATGTCAGAACAAATTAGATCTACGTTGCATGGGCAACGTGAGGTGTTGCGGCAACCTTTGCTCGGCTTCGCCGAGTAAAGTGTTGCGAGAGCAACACTTTGGTTTTGTTTCCTCGCTGCGACTAAACGCTGAAGTTGTTAATCTGTAAGGATGCTAAAATACATACTAGGTACACCCACTCGCAAAAGTTGCAAACTCCTCATTGCTAAAGATGATTGTAGCCTTACAGCCGATTATTACTTACAAGTCCCCTACATGTCTTACCACTGGAACCAAATTGGTCTTACCATCAAATACAACGGAAACAAAAAATAGGTACACCAACTAGTAAGAGTTGCGAACCCCTCATTGCCGAGGATGATTATGAGCTAACAGCCGACTGTTGCTTACAACTCCCCTATATGTCTCACAATTGGTATCGGCCTATTTTTGGTTTCAGTGTGTACCTTACTACTGAAGTTGTCAACCCCTTTAAACTTTCAAACTGGTATATCTCATGAAGGAATTTTTGTACAAAAAAATGGATGACATATACTTTCTTCAGCTCATCAAAAGCTATCGACTGCCGTCGAAAAAAAAATCTATCTGTATTAGTTCAAAAGTTGACTTTTTTGCCGTAGGCCAACTTTCTAACGTCATCACTTAGAAAGGAGCAAAGGATAAACTCTAATTTCTTTAGTAATGAGAGAACTTTTAAAGTTTAAGAGGCACATCTGATACCATTTCTCTACCGCAATCCCAAGTGCGAAAAACCGAATGATAAACTCAGCCGAAATCACGGCAGCACTTTCGGACCCGTGGGAAAATGCCGCTTTTTTGCTTCTCTAAATTTTTCTATTTATCACTCAAAGAAGATATATTGGCTGTGGGGCAGGGTAACTGTCGCATATATTTAACACTTATAGATTTTAGTCCATCTTCAATTTGAAACTGGTGCCTGCCTGCTTGCCTGCTAGAACGGAGCTTTCCACTCGAAAGCAGAAACATGGTTTGATGAAACGAAAGCTTGGCTGCATAACTTCAGATAGTCCTCTCTGACATAGGCTATACAACTCCTCTTCACTTCACACACTATAGGCTCTGGCTCAAGGACAAGCAAAAACCATCCTTTTTGGCCCCAGGCAAGAGTTCTACGAAGCTTTCCAAAATGTAAATTCATATTCATCAATCCGGCCTAAGGTCCACACTTTCCGTAAAAACCGCAGAGGTTAGACCCTTACCACTTTCTAGGAATAAGCTGAAATCGGGGTGCTAGGAACAAAAAAAAAAAAAAAAAAAAACACGACAAAACCAAATTGTTGCTCTCGCAACACAATACAATGATAAAATAAATGTTAAGGGATAAACATAGTTACACAGTTAAATTAATTATTAAAACGTGAAACAAAATAGGGAACGAAAGAATTTTTGTACCTCATGATCAACATTTGGGAACACAAGTCATGTTGGGTATTTGGGGCTCTACGAGCATTAAGTCTTGTATTAGGAAGGATTGGGGGGTTTTCTTTGAAGGGGGGAAGAAGACGTCGATGATAGTCAGAACTAAGGCACTTGTGCCCAAAGTTCATGGTAAGGAAGTGACGTCATGATTCCAATGTAGTGAGTTAAAGTCTAGCCAAACCTTCATCGTAAGTAGTATAGGACGTCCCCAGTATAATTTTCATATATCTTTTTTGAATGCTTTCAATTTTAGAACATTGGGATTTGCTTAATGAACTGCACTATTCTGCTTTTAGTTTTGCACCAGGTTAGCAGGACGTGTACCGGAAAGTGAAAACAATTTGATTAAACCAGCCTTAAGGCCTCAAGAAACTCAAAGGCTTAAAAAGACAGCCTAGCAGATGTACAGAGGCTCATACAATTTTTGCTATACCTGCAGTAAAAGATGGGCACAAAACATCACAATTGCCTCAGAAAAGAAGGTGATTATGCATAGAGCCACAGACTAGTAGTTGCAACTAATTAGACATTGGCAAAGGAGTTCCAGCTCAGTGGGACTGACATTGCAAATCATTTTTTGAAGAAAATGTAGAGTTTAATCATATGCGGCATTAGGTTCACTTAGACCACAAATAGTTCATCTGCAAATAAGAAACTGCCTAAATATATTTGTGCTGAACTAATACAAGAATTTTTTTGTAAGCTGACCAATAGTCTATGTAGCGCAGGTACCAATCTCCTGATTTTTGCCCTTCGGCTGAGTGTTCAATGTGTGGTTGGGGACAAATCATCCTACGCTTCTCTTGTACTTCCCATATATATCTCCAGATGCTCATTTTGAGCTAAGTCGACTCTGGCTGAGCTTATAGAGTAACACTACTGACCCCCGTTTCAAATCAAACAATCAGTGTTGTCCTATTTTCCCCAAATACATCTGATAGAAATTTTGAGGTATCCATTTGCTCAAAAATAGTCCAAAGATCATATAAGAAGGCATTTGGGGTTGACACAATCCCCCCAAGTCTTGGGATTGTAAGTAATGCCCCAGGGGTATACAAGGTTTCTATTGAAGGGGTGTTGTGTGAACTTTAGAAGAGGCTCATTTGATTGGAAATCAATAGGCCTGGTTCTCTTTTAAGAGTCAAACATAGGGATTAACTAGCCCCCCTTCCTGACATCCTTTTTTTCCCAAAACGTGTTCAGTTGAAATTTTGAGATTCCCACTTTGTTACCAATAGTCCAAAAATCCTATAACAATGTCTTTAGGGAGGACACAATCCCCAGAGTCCATGCACAAGGGTTGGAAGTTATGCTCCGGGGCATGTAAGGTTTTTATGGAACTGGTGATGGTATGAAGTTTGGATCAGAAGGAGCTCATTCGATTGGAAGTCGGAGTTTTAGTGCCCTTTTTAAGAGTCAAAAATGAATGGAGGTTAATTATCCCCCCCTGGCCTATCATTCCCCAAAACACATCCAATCGTAATTTTAAAAGAACTATTTTGTTCAGTATTTTTGAAAGGTCTATGTTAGTATGTTTTTAGGGACGTCAACCTCCCCACAATCCTCAGGAGAAGGGCTGTAAGTTAGTCAATTCGTTCATTGTTTACATACAGTATATGTCATTGAGAAAGGTATGCATGTTTGAACTTTAATTCCGAAGAAGACAAAGTTATTCGGGTGAGCCTTTCAGAGAACATTGACGGAAGTGTTGAACCAATTAAAAACATATTATGTTTAAGGGAGATGATGAAAAAGGTAATATTTGCATTCTGCCAATACTACTACAACTACTACCACTACAACTACATCACTACTCCGTAATACAATACTGAGGGAAAATAATTCAAACTAAATCAAAACATGCTGTGCGAATACACAGTGTCAAAAAAGTGTATCTACAAAATTGCTTTGTGCCTTAAGTTGGAACTTTTGGATAATGCTAAAAGGGAAGATCATCTGACCAAAAGGCAATATGTGCACACTACTTATAATGCTACTGTTACTGCTTTCTACTACTACTTCTATTTTTATTGCAACTATTTGCAAGGCTTAGTGCATCGAGATGAAAATTTCAAGAATTAGATGAACATACAGGTTATCAAAATGAGATATCAGAAATGGCTAATAGTATTAGGTTGAAACTTCCAGGACTTGATGAGAGGGATGTTCTAGTGACCAAAAGACAAGATGTTAATCCTATAGTTTTAGCTGTTTAACCCTCACACCTCCCTGCCTCCGTGAAAAATACCCCCCCTTGGAATATATTCTCTCGTGGAAAATAACCCCTCCCCGAACCCGTGTAAAGCAAATTGTGTTCTTGTCTTGAAAATGTGTGGGGGTCATCAGCCCTGCTCATGTTAATTTTTGCTTATTTTCAGTTATTATTTGACTTTATTTCTTTATGAAACTCTACTTTTCTTTAAAAACATGTTTTGTGGATAAAGTTTTTAAAATTAATTTTTATAAAAAGAAATCTTGCCTGAATGTCGTTAAGAATTTTTTTTAATCGTTGTCGGTATGTCGTTGAAAGATTCCAGGTCCCCTGGCTTTCCTATGCCATATTAGTCCCTAAAAAGAGAGTGTGTTACGAGGGTGCTACTCTCACTCATTTTGGCGTGTCTACTCATGAGTCATTGAGACGCATCCGAAGTCAATAATCATAGGTAGCGCAAAAGTGCTGCCGAAGTAAAGAGCAATGTGGGCACAATGTATTATTCATTTATTTTATTTTATTTTTGACCAGGGTACTTCGTATATAAGGAGTTGTCGTACTAAGCTTCGTAACGGGTTTATTTGATCAGAAATTAAAAGGAATAGTGAATTTTTAAAATTCACTAAAAAATTCACCTTTTAAATTCAATTAAAATTTCAGTTAAAATTCACCTTTTAAATTTTTAAAAGGAATTTTCTGGTAGTCAAAAGTGACCGGAGGGCAACCAGCCCCCCTCCCCACGCCTATCATTCCACCAAACACATTCAATTAAAATTGAGATAGCCAATTTGTTCAAGGTAGGTGAAAGATCGGGAAATTATGTCTTTGAGGATGAAGACCCCCCCCCCTCAAACCCGTCAGGGCAAGGATTATAAGCTGTGGTATAGGGGCATATAAGGCCTTTATAGAAAGTGTCGTTTTCTAATCGTCGAAGGGGGCTCGATGGATTGGTAATTAAAAGTTCTCGTGCCCCTTTTAAGAGTCAAAGTGATCATAGGCCATCTACCCCCACGGCCATCATTTCCCCAAGTACATGTAATAAAAAATTTTTGATAGCCAATTTGTTCAGCGTAGTTGAATGTTGCAGTAATTATGTCTTTGAAGATTGACCCCCACCCCCCGAGCCCTCAGGGAAAGGGTTGTAAGCTGTATCCCGGGGGTATAAAGGGTTTTAATGGAAAGGATGGTCACATAAACTTCAATGAGGGCTCATTGCATTGGAAATTGAAAGGTCTAGGGCTCTTTCAAATAGTCGAAAGTGATTTGATGGCAACAAGCCCCCCCCCCACTCACCCATCATTTCCCCAAATGCTTACGTTAGGACTACTGTAAATGCGTAACCTCTATTTAAAGCTTTGAATTTGTAGATAAATATGCCTAGATTCGGCTTACTTATCCGAAGTTGTTAACTAGTGGATACCCATTTTGAATAGCCCCCTCCCTATACACAGATCTATCCCCTCTCCTTAATAATGGACGAATTAAAAAAAAACTTATTATTCTTATTAAACGGCCATTGTGTTCCTGGAGTCGTTATTAAACTTTTGGGACAAAAAGTCAAAACTATAGCGTAAAAAGCAAGGCCTTGAGGAGGGGGCAATCATTTTCATATAGGCTACGTAATAGTTTCTGTTCGTTTTAAGTTTTGATGTTGATCCTTACTTTTAGTTGAAAAAAAACCGTTTAAAATTTAATTTCTGATCGTTTTCAAATAATACCGGGAAATCCGGCTCTCCCTATATGAAAAAGTCCAAGAAACTTTGAAAAACACATCAAAAATGTGAAACTGTTTTCTAATCCATTATGATTTCTGGGAATATTTCTGGTCACCGCTGTCTGTGAAAGCAAAGAGTAACATTTAACCCCAAAATGAGCAGGGACAAATATCCCCGCCTTTTTAAAACGGGACTGGTTCTTTGGTGAGAAATATTAAACCAATAAAAAGGATGAACAGTTTCGAGTCGCTACATTTTTTACGAGCAAACTCTCCTTTTCTCTGTGCTATTACTCTATGAGATTGTGATAAGAAGAAAAATATTCTTTTTCAGAAAGGCTATTGACGAATCAAAGCGCTCGGTAATCTTTTCCCCTTAATTCAAATAACCTTGCATCCAAATACTTTTTTCAGCTGTGCACTGACAGGAGTCAAATTCTGTAACCAACTTTTTATGTTATTTGAAGAAAAAATCCATTTGTCACATGGGTTTAATTGTGGGATGCGAATTTGAGCTCCTTCAGAGGCACACAGGGCGTCAATAAGAAGGCTGTAATTTTCCCTCAACTGGGCCGCTACATAGATGTCCTCTCAATTTGGGATGATAATCGCCAGGAATGAGCTACTGGATAGTGGTTCATTGGGACACAGTGCGTGATAGAGCTCTCGTTCGAGGAAGTATGGTACCTAACAGGGGCGTTATTTGCTATGGGGTAAAGGGCCACTGTCCCCTCTAGACTCTAGTTTTCCTCCCAAGACCCCAATTTGCCCCCGTTCTTCAAAAATCTTGTAAAAACTAATATGAGCCTGTATAATTCAAGCATCCAGAGAAGCGGTTCAGTTTTCTTTTGTATACTTTTGCCTTTGTGGTGCCTATATGGATCATTTATCATTTTCAATTGTTACTTTCACTGGACTTAGGAAAATTGGCTCCAACTTCGCCACCCCCCACGAGATTTTAACAAAATTACTCCACTGTTAATTAGGCCCGTACAGTGGTTTTTTTGGTAGCCATAAACCGGCTCTGTACCTAGTTTATTTAGGTTACACAAAACTTTGAAGATAATGTGCTCGAAGTGTTCGACTAACAGAAAGTAACCATTGAAATTGTAAGCACTGAGAAACATTAACGTAGTAGAGGAGGGGGCCTTAAGACTCTGTACTCACTTTCCCTATTTTAATAGCGTGCCCAATGATTTTCTACGTATTTCAGAAAATTCGCTGGCTTTTCACTTTTGAGTTGCCCCCTCTACTCCGCCAAAGTCGTTTGTCCTCTCGTAAGAACTTAGTTCTGTATTGTGATGATTGTTTACAATGACTTTATTTTGATCAGCTAAGGTCGACTTGAATAGGGTCAAATTGAACGTGGCTTTGAATGTAAAAGAAGTCATAACTGTTCTTGAAATTAATTGACAACAGAGAGTTCGTTGAGTTGCAGTCATTTTTCTAAGAGTAGTTAGTAGCTTAACAAATTTTTCTTCACTTATTTCGGTACTTACGTTTTATCCCGACCACACTGAAGAAGTGAAGTGAGGTTCAACATGGTGAATTACCAAAATCTGATGAAAATATAATACTTAGTAACAAAATCATGGGAACTACAACATAAAATTATGGGAAATAGGCCGCCCAGAACGCATTATATTAAATACCTAATCTAACCAACTCTATATATTAAATATTTAATTGAAACATACCTGCATTGTAGTTTATCTCGTTCAGGCTAAGCTAATTATTTCCGAATGCAGATAGAGGAACCGGTTTTACTCAGATAAAGAACTTGAGTGTTGTCGAGATAACACGTAAGTACCCTTATGTCGTTTAACTTATTAATCCGGTATCCCTTTTCAGAGCGACTAATCCATCAAGTTTTACCCTAGAATTGTATGTAAATAACCTGGCGAAACCAGCGTCGTGTGTATTTGATCATTTGGGATCCCTTCAGTATGACCAGAATTCAAATATCAGTGTGGACTTTTTGATTAAGGTAACATCATTTTATTTTTTAGCATTATAAATATTTTTTTTTCATATTTAATTTTTTTTTATTTAATTTTTATTTATTTGAATTTTCCTATTTGACCCTTTGCTTCACTTGGACCTTAATCTAGAAATTACTTAGTGTTGACTTGGACTTTATCGGACCTCAATTTGTCCTTATGACTTTTTTTTTAATATTTTAGTTAACGAATTGTTTGTGTAAACAGTTTGTTTATTGCCCCCGCCCCCCCAACAAAAAGACCCCTTCCTTCACCTGGCCTTTACTGTAGTAATGGACCTTAATGTTCTATTGGACCTTATTTTATTCATATGATTTATATATATTTTTTTATTTAACAGCTAGTCTTATGTAAACCTTGCTCCATTTGTGCCATAATGTACTTGTCCTTATGAATTATGTATCTTATTTGGTTTAACCTAGTAAAGGACAAACCACGGCCCATAGTAACCCAAAATTAAAAACCGCCTTTGAAAAAAACGGCAAGGGAGAACGGATTGCCATTTTTAGCTGATTCAGGTATGGTAACTATTATTTCCATTAGTCTTAATAATGAAATGTTATTTTGAAAAGAAAATTTAAGAGTTTCGAAAAATAGCATGAAACCCCATGTAAACTTTGTGTCGGATCGAAATAAAAAGCACCCCATATGAATTACCATCGCCAAAAACCCCATCAGGAAACTTACACTCTCCTGGCTCGGGGCACTGGTAAATCATAGAGCTTTTTAGGGCCCATTTTAAAGAAAATTGGTATGTCTATGTGCTTTGGTAATTAACAAAATACTGTTTAGAAATAAAACCAGTTTAAAAAAAAAATGCAACGTTGTATACAAGATCAAGAATAACGTCACAATCATCGCACAACCATAAATGGTGTTATAGTAAATCAAACAGTTTATGGTAACGAACTGTAAGTAAGGAGCGACCCAGCTCAATAGTAAACGAAACGTAAAAAACATAATTTTGGTATAAATAGATACATCAAAAGAATCGAATTTTTACGCTGATTCCAACTATATAAGTTTCATCAAGTTTAGTCCTACCTATCAAAAGGTGCGAGTCTGAGAAAATTAGCCATATTTTCAAAAAAAGGGGAAAAAGGTAAAGATTTTTTACCAGAAGAAATATCACGCATGCGTGTTTGTTTGTTGTTGTTTTTTTTGCTTTTTTCCTCAGGGGTGAGCGTATCAACCCAATGGAAGTGGAATATCAGAAGAGGGCTCATTTGAACGGAAATTAAAAGTTCTAGTGCCCTTTTTAAGTCACCAAATAAAATTGGAGGGCAATTTGGCCACCTCCCCTGCCACTTTTACCTAAAATCGTCTGATTAAAATTTTGAGCAAGCCATTTTTTTCCTCGTAGTTGAAAGGCCAAATAACTATGCCTTTGGGTGTAACATGACCCCCCCCCCCCTCACAGCCCCAGGGGAAAGGTCATTAAGCTATAAAATTTGCCCATTCTTTACGCATAATATTTGTTATTGGGACGCTTGCATGCATTTTCGGGTGGGGGGGGCAAATTTTCAGCTGGGGTTTTTTCCATGGGAAGGGAAGTTTCCAAGGAGTGAACTTGTCAGGGAAAATCATACACTGCAGGGATTTGCCAGAATTCTTATACAAAATTCTTTTTAGATGTCTTGATTTCTCTTTTCCGTCTCAATTTTACGCGCGGAGTGGTTCAGAGTAAATTTTCACCAAGATTGGATTATCTAGAGGATATTTCCATGGTGAGGTGGTTTCTCCGTGGAGGTTGGGTCAGATTTCCTGGCATTATTTAAAAAACGATCAGAACTTAAATAAAAAAAAGTTTTTTTCTACTGGAACGGTTTTGCTAGTTTGGTGACTTCCAGGTAAGCTAGGACGATGAAATTTGGCAGGCGTATCAGGGACCAGGCCAAATTAAATTAGAAATAGCTGTTTCCCCGATTTAATTATATGGGGGGAGTGGGGGACGGTTAATTCGGAAGAATTAGAAAAAATGAGGTATTTTTAACTTACGAATGGGCGATCAAATCTTAATGAAATTTGATATTTAGAAGGATATCGTGTCTCAGGGCTCTTATTGTAAATCCCGACCGGATCCGGTTACATTGGGGGGGACGTTGGAGGGGGAAACCTGAAATCTCGGAGAACGCTTGGAATGGAAGGATCGGAATGAAATTTGGTTGGAAAAATAATCACAAGTCCTAGATACGTGACTGACATAACCGGAACGGATCGGCTCTCTTTGGGAGAGTTGGGGGGGGGTCGAAAAAATGAGGTATTTTTAACTTACGAAGGAGAGATTGGATCTTAATGAAATTGGATATTTAAAAGGACCTCGTAACTCAGATCTCTTATTTAAATCCCGACCGGATCCAATGTCATTGGGGGGGGGGGGTTGGGGGGGCCGGAGATCTTGGGAAACGCTTTGAGTGGAGAGATCGGGATGAAACTTGGTGGGAAAAATAATCACAAGTCCTAGATACGTGATTAACATGACCGGAACGGATCTGATTTCTTTGGGGGAGTTGGGAGGGGGGGGTAATACGGAAAAAATAGAAAAAATTAGGTATTTTTAACTTACGAACGAGTGATCAGATTTTAATGAAATTTGATATTTAGAAGCATCTTGTGATTCAAAGCTCTTATTTTAAATCCCAACCAGATTTGGTGACACTGGAGGGAGTTGGAGGGGGATACCGGAAATCTTGGAAAACGTGAAAATTGAGGTATCTTTATCTTACGAATGGGTGATCGGATCATAATAAAACTTGATACATAGAAAGATCTTGTGTCTCAAATGCTCCATTTTCAATTTGAATCGGATCTGAGGACATAGGGGGTTGGAGGGGGAAACAGAAATCTTGGAAAACACTTAGAGTGGAGAGATCGGATGAAACTTGATGGGAAGAATAAGCACAAGTTCTAGATCCGTGATTGACATAACTGGACCGCATCTGCTCTCTTTGGGGGAGTTGCGGGGGGGGAGTTCATGTGCTCTGGTGATTTCGTTGGTTCTGGGCGTGCTAGGACGATGAAAATTGGTAGGTGAGTCAGGGACCTGCAGAAATTGCCTTTATAACAGTCGTTTTCCCGATTTGACCATCTGGGAGGCTTGAGGAAATGAAGTATTTTTAACTTACGAATGGTTGATCGGGTCTTAATGAAATTTGATATTTAGAAGAACCTCGTGTCTCGGAGCTCTTATTTTAAATCAAGACCGTTTCCGTTCATATTGAGGGGGAGTAGGAGGGGGAAACGGGAAACCGTGGTAAACGCTTAGAGTGGAGAGATCGGGATGAAACTTGGTGGAAGAATAAGCACATGCTCTAGATACGTGATTGACATAACCGGACTGAATCTGCTCTCTTTGGGCGAGTTGGGGTGGTGTGTTAATTCGGAAAAATGAGGTTTTTTTAGCTGACGAACGGGTGACCGGATCTTAATTAAATTTAATATTTAGAAGGAACCCACGTCTCAGAGCTCTTATTGTAAGTCCCGACCAGATCTGTTGACATTGGGAGGAGTTGGAGGGGAAAACCGGAAATCTTAGAAAACGCTTAGAGTGGGAAGATCGGGATGAAACTTGGTGGTTATAATAAGCAAATGTCGTAGATACGTGATTGACGTAACCGGACTGAATCCGCTCTTTTTAGGGGAAGCGGCGAAAATGAACAACGCTGCTACCACCAGCTCGATCCCGAAGCAACTACTATCGACAATTAGATTGTTGCTGTCTTTTATTTCAGTGAATTTTTACTGAAGTGCCTGTAGCTTTTTCTTTTTTCGGTTTTCTCTTTATGTTATTTCGTTCTTATCATAAAAATGGAAAATATGGGTTGTAACTCCATTTTGTTCTTCTCTGAGCTTGTTGTCTTTGCAACAACCACTTTTATTGTCAGGTTGTCTTTAAATATATAACTGAAATATGTTTAATTTTTTCAAAAATTTTTCTTTGTTTGAAAACCAGCTGAATTCCAGTGTCTTTTTTTCTTCTTTAGCCTTTAGACGATTGCTTTAGTAATTTTTAGTTTCTAGTTTTCAAAAATGTATTTCGATTCTTTCCTTTAATACTGAATTCCGGAGTTTCTTTTTGGAGGTAGCAACATAGAAATTTATTTCGCAAATGGCCGAGGAGAAGAATAGTGCATTCAATCCAGCTCATATTCATTCCAATTCCATTCATGAAATCAATTCATTCCAAGCATGCACAGCTGTATCTATAAGTTGACAAAGGTCTGTTCTTAAACTACGTTTAGTGTGTGTGGACTCTCAAATGTTGCTGAGAATTTCCAAAAGTCTTGGCCACATAAAATATCTTCTAAGCTTATAAACCTTGCTCAGATCACACTCCAGGTCAGGTCACGATTGCCACATACCTCAATTCACGTTTCTAGAAATTTTGTATTAACTATGAGGATCATCTTCAAGTTGAGAATAAAATAGCAAAAGACATGGATTTGGCCTTGCTGGAACCTGTAGGAAATAAAGGCAAGTGACCGTCACACTCCCTATGGTTCAGCCACTACAGAATCAAGCCAGTTTTCGGGGAACGCATGACGGAGTTTCAGTAGTCAATGCAAAGCAAGCTTTATCAGCAGCTACATCTATCACGGCTCTCCAAGTTTTCAGTTGGGAGTCTTTAGTTTCATGAAAAACTTATCCACTTAAGTCGTGGAAGTTTGTAATATGGGCCTCAGAAACACCTATACGAACTTGTCATAAAATGGTTGTTCATGTTCGGTACCGATGTCCTTTCCGAAAGTGGATTCCTAGCCTGATCAGTTAATCAAATAGTTCGTGGTAACAATCTGTAAGTAAGGAGCAACTCGGCCCAATAACAACCGAAACTCTAAAACACGGAATATGGATAACAGTAGATATATCAAATGAATTGTCTTTTTATGCCAACTCCCTAGAATTCATCAAGTTTCATGTACCCTTCAAAAGCTACGAGCCTCAGACAATTTGTATGGACATTTATATAGAAATTGTTTTTAGACAGAGTGGGAATGCCCCTAAAAGTCAAATCATCTTAATAAAAATTGCGCCTTAATAAAATCTTAATAAAAAAAATTGCATACTATAAGGGTATCTACCTTCCACCTGCAAAAATGTGAAATTTTGTAATTTTTGCCAGAAGAAAGATGACGGATGTGTGTTTATTATATCTGTTTTTTTTTTTTTTTTTTTTTGCCAGGGTGATCGTATCGAGCCAATGGTCATATAAGATCGGAAGAGGGCTTGCTCAAATGGAAATTACAGTTCTAGATTCCCGTTCTGTGACCAAAATGATGGGAGGGCAAATAGATTTCCCCTCTCTGCCACGCTTCTTTTCCCCAAAATCATCCGATCATCATTTTAAGATAGCCATTTTGGTCAACATAGTTGAAAGGTCATTAATCATGTCTCTAGTGATGACATGGCCCTGTTTGGGGGTGGGTGATTTTCTATGGGGGGAATTTTCTGCAGGAGATTTTCTATGGGGAGAATTTTCCATTAAGAGGGAAGTTTCCCGTCCAAGGGAAACTATTCACGGGGGAGTTTACGAGAATTCTTATAAGAAATTCATTTTATTTGACCTACTTTCTCTTTGCAAATTCAATTTTAAATTTATTCCTGGGAAATAGCCCAGGTAAAATTTTCGAAGGAGTTAAAGTTGTCTGGTGGATATTTTCGTGGGGGTGGTAATTTTCTGCAGGAGGAATTATCCATGGGTAATTTTACGCGAGAGAAACCTTCCATTGAAACATTTGGTGTGGAGAATTTCTAGGAAAAATTGTTTACGAGGGATGGTTTCTGGTATAATTTGAAAAACCATTAAAAATCAAAAGAAAAACAAGTCTTTTTTTTCAAACGAAAGTAGGTTAAAAACAATTTTCCTGGCGGAATTGCCGAAAGAAATTTGTTATGGGAATTTTCAGCAGGGATTGAATTACACGGGGGAAGCAGGATCTTACTTGGGAGAAACTTTCTAAGGAAAAATGTCCCTGGGTAGATTTTCCATGGAGAGAAAAGGTGTATTTTCCAGCATTATTTGAAAAACGATATGAAAAAACTGATTTTTTTCAACTAAAAGTAAGGAGAAACATTAAAACGAACAGAAATTACCCCATATACGAGGGTGGGTCTCCCTCTTCAATACTTCGCTCTTTACGCTAATTTTTAACTTTTTGTCCCAACTATTTAAGCACAACTCTTGAAACACAAGAGCCGTTTATTTATAGTCAGGAGATTTTTAAAATACAAAAAGAAACTTTGGCGTGAAGTGAGGTATTGAGTAGGGGTTATCCCCCTTATACACGGGAAAGTTTCTGTTCTTAAGTTTCAATGTTGCTACTTGCTTTCAGTTGAAAAAACACGCTTTTTTATTTTATCACTAAAAGGCATAACCAATTATCAGGGGAAAATATTGACATGTTGCTGATTTGAATAGCCAAAAATAACCTGTAGTTTGTTTTCTTTATCCTGAGCCCGAGTAATTCCAAATCAGGAATGTTGTAATGTTCACTCATGCAGTGAAAGTTTATTTATTTTATCTATATATATAAATAATATACAATTAAAGTTCAAATTAAAATGTGCAAGATACTCTTTATTTGCAAATTTTGTTATTAAATTTTGCCAAACCCAAGTTTAATATGATTAAAAAATTGATCAGAAATATCGAAATCGATATATCGAATATCAAAAGTCATATTGATATATCGTTTAATTAAGACATTCCCCGACACTAGCAATGGGTCTTTCTGGTCTGCTTCTCATCTCATTATAACAAGATTGCTCATGACATTATGTATATTAAAGAAAGCAAAAAAGTTTTCCCATACCGGGAATCGAACCCGGGCCTGCTGGGTGAAAGCCAGCTATCCTAGCCACTAGACCATATGGGATTGAAAGATAATTAGAATTTAATAAGTGATGATCTGTCACGATGCAGAGCTTGGGCATGTTTTAAGAAAATTCAATTAATGGTAAATATGGTCCTAATCAGTGGCGTAATTTTCTAAAAGGCAAGGGCCAATTTGCCTCCTCCCCATCTCCAAATTAACGTCTTCGAAAAATCTTGTCGAAACTGAGATAGCCTACATAATTCAAGCATCTGCAGCAGTGGCGTGATTTAATCCTGGGGGGGGGTCAAAGCTGGAGCCAATTTTCCGAAATCTGGCGGAAACGACAGTGAAAACTGAAAGTGATCCATATAATACTACAGAGGCAAAAATTTACTAAAAAAAACTGACCCGTTTCTGTGGATGCTTGAACTATGGAGGCGTATCTTGGTTTTTAGATGATTTTCAAACAAATTAATTTTCAGCTATGCTGGGGGGGACTGGGGTCTGGAGCTAGCCTCTCTCCTGCCCCATAGCAAATTATGCCTCTGGTCCACAGAAATAGATAAGTTTTCTTAGTACGCGTTTGGCTTTGTGGTATTTTACGGCTAATTTTTCATTTGGTCCTTTTCACTTGACTCGGGAAAATTGGCTAGTATTTCCCTCCCCCTCCCAAAAGAATTGCACAAAATTACGGCCGTGGTCCTAATGACAGGTAAGATGTCTAGTGATTAAATTTGTAAGATAAGGAACTATAAAACCACAAATGAAAAGAGAGCACAATGAGAGAAAGCAAAGGATAAAAAAAGAAATTAATATTTTCTAATCCATTTTTGAAACCAAAATTCAGTCGAGACGTCAGCTTCTAAGCAAGGTGATATAGCGGGGAAGATAAGTAACAATCCAGACTGCGACAAATCAGAATGGATATTTAATTATTTCTTACTAAATTGTATATAATAAAATAAAATTAAATTGTACAATAAGTTTTAATTGTATATAAATTGTATAATAAAATAGTACAAATAAAGTTGTATTAACAATTTTAAATCCTTTCGACTTATTTGGGTCACCTGACTCACTTATAGATCGTCCCCTCTCCTACCTCGTGGACTATTAAGGGATTCGTGGGGGTCATATTCGAGTTAGGGAGCTTTATATATAAACTTAAAAGGTACTAGACGAAAAAATATTCAGAAACCCCGAAATCAATAAGATATACGACATTTTTCACACGATAAATATTTAGTATTTTATGATTTTTTACGATTCAAGTTCGGGTATTCTTTAAGAAAACAATGGATATTAAATAACACGGCTTTAATAATAGGGCCATTGAAGGGTGAAACTAGGCCGTAAGAGAAGGCAAGGAGGATAGTGCCCAGTGAGTCAGCTTTTGCTGACAAAAAGCAGGAGATAGATAGGGAATATTTTCCTCTCCAGCAATCATAATGTTTGGGATGTACGCTATAGCCTATGATTTCTTGAAACTTTTGAGTGCAGGGCACGTAAACATAAATGTATTACTATGAAGTATCTTGGCCCCTATATATGGAATTCACTTTCTGTGAGTGGTAGGGAGGCTGAACACCTTTTAAAAAAAAGATTAAAAGAGTATTTGTTGGGGAATTAGTCCTTTTTTTCTTTTCTTTTTTTTTTGGGGGGGGGTATTGGAGTGGGTTATAGAGCTTGAGGGAGGAGGGGGTTGAAGGGGTTGGGTGGGGGAGAGGAGTTGTATTTGGATAAGGGTTGTTACCCTGGGGGTGTTCGAGAGAAGGTGATTGTCTTTTTTCCTTTCGTTATTATTTTAATTAGTATAGGATGCTTCTTGGAACATTTGTGTAGTTTTTATTATTTTTTATTGAGGATGTCTTTAAGAATGTTTATGTAGTTAATCGCTACGCATTAGCAAAATTTAAATTTTTCCCTAGCGTAGCGATTTATATCTGTAATCTATATATATAAAAATAAGTTGTCTGTGTGTGGGTCTGTCGAGTGACGTCATGTTTGTGTCGACTGACGTCATGTTTTCGACTGACGAAATTACAGACCGGGACACAAATGACGACCGGGACATAGAGAATATAAATGACGATCAGGACACTCAAAGAGAAAGTGACCGGGACACAAGGAATGTTCGATTAGCAATCCCCATCAACAAAGCACCGGGACACAAATGACGACCGGGACACAGGGAGTATAAATGACGACTAGGACATAAGTAAAAAAAAACTAAAAAAAACTAAAAAAAAGGTAAAAAACTACAAAAAATAAAAAGAAAAAAAAAAACTAAAAACTAATAAAAAAGCTAAAAAACTAAAAAAAACTAAAAAAGAAAAAAAAGGAGAAAACCAAAACTAAAAAAATAAAAATAAAAAAAACTAAAAAGGTAAAAACTACAAAAAAAACTAAAAAGAAAAAAGAAAAAAAACTAAAAAAAGTAAAAACCAAAAAAAACTAAAAAGAAAAAAAGGGGGAAAACACAAAAATTTATTTCATCATATACCAATTCAAAAACGAATGTTTATACAGACCGGGACACCGGGATACAAATGACGACCGGGACACAGGGAATATAAATGATGACCGGGACACAGGGACACAACTACAACGGGGACGCCGGGGGGTACGGGGGGATATATAAATGACGACGGGGACACAGGAAATGTTCGATTAGAACTAAAAAAAAGGTAAAAACTAAAAACTAAAAAAAAGACCAATTCAAAAACGAATGTAGACCGGGACACAAATGACGACCGGGACACCGGGACACATGGAATATAAATGACGACCGGGACACTCAAAGAGAAATTACAGACTGGGACAGCGGGACAGAAATGACGACCGGGACACAGGGAATATAAATGACGACCGGGATACAGGGACACAACTACAACGGGAACGCCGGGGGGCACAGGGGGATATATAAATGACGACGGCGACACAGGGAATGGTCGATTAGCAATCACCATCAACAAAGTTTAAGTGCAATCATTAGAATCATGAGGTATAGATCTGAATACGGATTGTTTTCCCATGCACAATTATATGTTGCATGTTCAAGAGTCGGTAAACCTGACAATTTAATTATATGGACAGACAATGGGACAGCAAAGAATGTTGTATATTCGCAAGTATATATATATATATATATATATATATATATATATATATATATATATATATATATATATATATATATATATATATATATATATATATATATATATATATATATATGGCGTGTAACTAATATGGCGCGTAACTACTTACGCGCGCGGGGGGGCTTGGGGGGGGCGCGAACTGCCCCCACCAACTAGGTGTTGGGGTGGCGCGAAGCGCCACCCCAACAGCTAGTAGTTTATATTTTTGTGTATTATGTAAATAAAAGTTAAAAGCTAAGTTATATTTCTACCCCCTTCCCATAGATCTGAAATATTACATTTCTTTGGTATTCTTTTTTACTGAAAAACACAGCTTTTTCGTGTTTTCATTGAAAAAAAAGAAAACTAGCCCCCTAGAGTTTGAAAAATACATTCCACCCCTCATTCCCACATTTTTTAAACTGACGTCACAGACTGAGGACCCGGAATTGGGGGGGGGGACAAAGAGAATTGGCTAAGTTATGTGAAAATTTTGCCTTTCAAGCATCTTAAGAGTGTTCAATGTACGTTTGGATTTTGGGGTGGGTTCCTCCAAACACAAAACACACAGTAATTATCTGATGTTTATTTTACATTATTGGAATTATACTGCGTGTCTTGTTGTAACATTGTCAAGCTCTCTTTTCACAGGGAAGAAAAAATAAAAATAATAAAATGCGAAATAAAACAAACCTTGATCACACCTAAACTGGAAAAAAATCATAAGGTAAATCTAGGCAGTACAAAATTGAAAATTCTACGTTGGGGCCATCTGAGACTTGGGCTCCTGGGACTTCCTCCTACAGCCTGAATTCTGGATCTCGTATTACAAAGCTGAGATCAATCCACTGCAGGACCATTCGTACACATCTTCTTCTTCTTGTTTGGAATAGAGATGCTTTCATCACCGGAATCAATTTCCAGGCCCTGGAATGTGTAGCTGCAGCTGACTTAGAATTCTGGATCCCGTATTGCCAAGCTGAGATCAATCCCACTGCGCCACCACAGGACCATTCTTACACATCTTCTCCTTTTTGTTTGGAATAATATAAAGATGCTTTCGAATAATTTCATCTCCGGGATCAATATCCGGGCCCTGGAATGTGTTGCTGCTGCTGAATTCGAATTCTGGATCTCGTATTACAAAGCTGAGATCAATCCACTGCAGGACCGTTCTTACACATCTTCTTCTTCTTGTTTGGAATAATATAGAGATGCTTTCGCATAATCTCATCACCGGAATCAATTTCCGAGTCCTGGAATGTGTTTCTGCTGCTGACTTTGGATTCTGGATCCCGTATTACCCAGCTGAGATCAAACCCACAGCGCCGCTATCTATCAATTACAATAATCTATAAACAGAGTTCTAATTACTTTCTATTCGATTAAACTTATTACACCGACTTTTAATTCAACTCCCTTCTAGAATGTTGACTAAAATATTAATTATAATCACTACGTGAGAAGCACCGTTTCTCACCAGAGAAGCGGTCGCTTTGCTTGTCACACCTCGGCCCAGCTCCAAAATTTGGACACGTTTCCCAGAAAATTTGGCATCATCATGCATCCTACAATAAGTTATCTTTTCAGCACCAGGGGTCAAGTGGTTGCATTTTGTGTATCGTGAATGCATACCGGCCTCTAATCTCATCTTCTGTCTATGACGTCATTTCACGAAAATGTGTGGTGGCGAAATGTGTTTCTCAAAATCTATGTGGGAAATTTTGTTGCTTCTTTCAATTTTTCCAGTGAAACTCCCGGAGAGAATAAATTTCGGAGCGATAAATCCCTCCCCCCCCCAAACAACTGAAGCTACTGCCTCTGCCTTTGACCCTGCTCTTTGGCTTATGTACATACTTACATTGTACAAAAGGACACTAATTCCCTTCAACCAGAACTTTCTTTATTCATCCTTTATTTATTTTCCAGGGGGGGGGGGTTTGGGCTCGAACTTATCTGATTCCAAAATATTCCCCGACTCATAAATTGGTAGTGAAATGCAATTTGAAAGATTCTGAAACCGCCTACCACCCCCTCCCCCAAACAAAAACTGGTAAACCATCTCCCCTCCCCCAATGAAAAATTAATCTGTTAAATCCCCCTGACATAAATTCTGCATATGTTCCTGTCCATAGGTTCACACAGGGCAGACCCTTGGGGGAAGGGCAATGCGAGGTGGTGGATGACCGAGTGTCCGCTGCACCTAAGCTCAAACGAAGAGTAAGATGTAGCATAAAGGGATTCGGAGTCTAAGGTCATGGTTGCAGCAGTAGCTGCAACCTAGTAAAGAGTGAACCAAGGCCTTCAGTAGAGAAACTTAAAAAAGACATTTTCAACTAAAATATCCAGAGACAAAAAGTTCCCAGTAGACACTAATTTGTAAATAGTAACCTTCATCCAGGTTCAGTTGAACAACAATAATTCCGAATTGCAAAAGCTAATACTTGAGTATTTCGAAAACAAGATCGGTAGGTACTTTCTCTTTTTCGGAAATCGTACTCATAATCCTCAGTAGTTTTTCCCTTACTTCACAACCACGCTTTTTCATTCCCTCCACCCTATTAGCACGCGAAGTCTTCGTGTTTATATCCTTTTATTTCTGTCACAAATTATTCCTCGCAAAATCAATCTTCCTTCACTTCCAAATTGAAGTGAAGGAAAAGGATAAGAACCTTTTCATCCTTTGCTATATCATTTTGTGTAACTTTATCACGCTTTACACATTCTCAAAATGTTCTGTCCATCTCTCTTTAGCATTTTCCTTGCTCCTAATTGAGGCACCGTTACTCCGGTCAAGTTTAACTGGGACAAGTCCAGATTGACTACTCCTTCTCAATTTATTAGCATGCCTGTACAGTATTTTGCTATCATGCCGTCTAACAACATCTTCCAAATTCTTGGCAATTTTATCCATAACTTCCACCTCATTCCTCCTGCTGCATTCTAATACTTTCTCTACTTTCCTCTCATTCCTTTTACTCTCATATCATTAAATTCTTTTCCTTAAATCCCTTTCGTACCAACACCTCCTCTTTTCTACCAATTCTTAAGTGGTTTCACGGTACTTGTATGATACAGTCCCGATCTAATATTCTTCATCTAACCAGAACCTGTTTCTCTGACGTTCAATCCTAATGAAACACACCTAAGTATGATAAAAATATAATGCTATATTTGCAAAGTAGGGGGGATAGAGTGGGGGTAAAGTATAGCGCGTCTGCATGCCTAATGTGTTAGGTACAATTATTCCGCATATTATGAAGTAAGAATTGTTTTCTAACTTTGCAATGTCCAAATATTTGAAAATATATAGCCCAAAGCATTCCCATCTACTCTGTCACTTCTTTGTCTTGTCTCATGCTAAGATGAAAGAATCTAACAAAACAAATGTTCTACAATGCGTCAATGGATGAACAACTTGAGTTGTTGGGGCAATATCATACAAGTTCCGTGTTCACTAATATTCCTAGCTGTGTTTCTAACTTTCCTTCCTAAGACAACATTGAATTCACGAACTATTTTCCTAAAATTATTCCATCAATATTCTACATTGCTAAATCTTAGATCTTCCAGTTGTTCCTCGAAAGTTTCCCTCAAATTTTCATCATGGCTACCAATATCAAACTTTTTGGAATGTAGTTACCTTTCCTAAATTTCAGATTTAGATTAACTCTTAGACACTAATGGATGGTGACCTTTAATTTTAACATAAATAACAGCACTCTGATATGCTCAAGTTTCTTGTTTTGGTCCTGCCAGTCTTTGATTCACAATAGCATAATCAATAAGGTTGGCCGTCTTATCATCATGTGGGTATCATGTTAACTTATGGGCGGATAAGGATCCTCTTGAGCCATAGGGCGTCGAGTCGACATTTCTGTTGCTGAGTGTTTTTTACATGGACAAATAGCAAGCTTGTCGTCCAACCTTGCTGCAGCGGGGATCGAACCCAGGTGCTCTGTATTGCCAAACAGAGCATCAATCCACTGTGCTACAACATGTTTTTTTATCCTATTCATTTTATGACCAAATACTTTATTGGTTATTTTTTATATGTTTTTATATGTTTATATTTATTGGTTTATTGTTATACCTACAAATTGCAGCAGTCTAGCCATCACTATTTTCTTTCCTACTCATGTTACTGAGTAGGAAAAGAGGTATTAAATACCTCTTAGAAAAGAGGTACTTAATATTGGTACTTTTCGTCCGCTGACCTGTCTACTTAGCGCCTTCGAGAGTAGAAACGACTGCTGGTGCTGAACAGAAAAATCAGCGTCATCTACCGTTCTAGTTATAGAAACACTAGATGGCGTACCTGGCGTGACTTTTCCATCTTTAGCTTCGCTCTTATTAAACAAAAAACTTTTGTGAGCATTATAGATATAATCAATAAAGTATTTGGTCATAAAATGCCCCAGAAGTGAACATGGTACTTAGATGATGGTAAGACGGACACCCTTATACCAAACTGCTGCATGCTTCTCTTTTAGGCCTAACATGCGAGAGTGGGCGAAGAAAGCAGAATTTTGTCCCCAGTAGACCTACCAGCTTAAAGTTTACTAGCCTGTCTAACCTTCCAAGGTTTTCTTAAGATAAGTCTGGCCTAAAAAACTATACAGTCAAAATTGAGATCAAAACTACTGATAAAATTCGCCAGCACTTTAATTAAACCTCCTGACTGTGTATATAATGAGATATGTGTATGTATACTTGCCTAGCTGTAGGTACTGCTTTATTAATTCAGAGTGATTCTCAGAAGTGAAAAACATTTATTGGCTGAGAATAATTGACATGAAGCAATTATATACGTAGATTTGTCTTTATAGAAATTTTGGTGAAAATCAAAGAGGATAGGAAAATTATGAGAGTGGAAATTGCCCTAATATCAAAAAGAAAAACCACCATCACCATCTGGTGTTTGGCGACTTTTTTTTCACAAACCTAATCAATTTTAGGCACTTCAAAATTCAGGGATAAGAAAGCATAGAAGAAAGCAGAGAAAGCATAATTTTGCTCCCAGTAGGCCTACCAGCGTAAAGTCATTTAGCCTATTTAACCTAACAAGATTTCCTCAAGCTAAGTTAGACCTGCTTTATACGGGCAATCCAGAAAAGATGCCTAAGAATTATATTCAGTGAGAGTAAAGTCCCTTATGTCTCCCTTTTTTGGAGAGCGAACCTGGTCACCCTCAAGGAAAGGAGAATAAAAATTTCCTTGTGTTTCGACGACAATTCCCTCCATAACCCATGTACAAAGTCTCTTTTCCCATGTCAGTCTCTCCCCTTCCGAACTAACCTCCCTCGTTCTACTGCAACAAAAATCTCCCTTCTTGCGACTAAAAACCTTTCTCCTGAAAAATATAGAAGAATTTTGCCCCGTATGGAGATGGTATGTTAAATAAGTGACCTTCACTCACTCTCATTTCATCTTCCAGTTGTTTCGTGTTTGTTTTTTTTTTCATGAATTTTATGCTTTCTTTTTATAGTCTCTCTCTTTCTCTTTTTTTTTCTAAATTGTGTTTTGTACATTGGAGTAACGAGACTTAATTTTACACTTGTGTTTTTATTTGGTTTATCCTCTTTTAATCCTGCGAGTTTTAATTGTTTTTGATAAATGTATTAAAACAGTTTTCTGACTTTTTTGACATTTTGAAAATTTCTTTTTTTTTTACTGACTAACCTTATTATATTGACCTTTTGTGTGTGTGTATTTATCGACCCGAAAATGCGATCTGGGTTTCTGATAGAAAAGTCAAAAATAAATCTTGCATTGTATGGGCTGGATTTTTGACTTGAAATAACTCTTGAAAGTAAAAAATTCTGCCTGGCAATCCCTTAAAGAGAAATTTCTGTGGTAATTGTTTAATATTCAGAACACACCCAAGAAGTAAAGTTAGGTTAATCCTAATGAAATATATCAAAATGTGATGAAAATATAATGTTTTATTAACAAAATTATGGGAACGACGGCAGAAAACTATGGAAAGCAGGCCGCCCAGAACGCATTATATTAAACATCCAACCCCTAATCACCTCTATTTATTATATATTTAACTAAAATATACCTACATCGTAGTTTTTCACTAAAAGTAAGCAAACTATTACCAATTGCAGAGAGGAAAACCAGTTTTGGTCAGGTCTTACCGAGCAAAATTCTTGAGTCTGTCCTGAATAATTAACAAGCACCGTTTCGGCTTTAAATTTGATGTATTGGAGATAAATCCTGCCAAATAACCGATATTCATTTTTCTTTTTTTTTTACTTTTTCAGTGAAGCCACCAGATATATTGTAAGTGGCGATAGTAGTTTTCTACCCTTATCTTCTATTTCTGTTATTCTACCTTCTTCTATCTTATTCCGTATCTTTACATCGGAGGTATGAATCTCCGAAGATCCAACTTTCGAAAGTTCCCGGTCTCTTTGGCTTTTTAGCTAGTATTGTATTGAAATAATTTCTGAGACCACACTGGCTAATCATGAAAAAAAAACCAAATCGTGAAGAAAAGTAGAACGAGGACAATAAACAGCCAGTAAAAAAATTGAAAATTGCAAATAGTTCAGTCAAGATCTCCGCTTGACCGTCCTCAGTGCAGAATGAACTTATAAAACCATTAAAAAAAAACCTTAAAACAAACCTTAGTTTTGTGTTTTGTTTTACGGTTTGGCTTTTTTAATAATTTTATCAGTTTACTTTGCACTGAGGACGGTCAAGTGGATGTCTTGTCCGAAATATTTGCATAATTTTCAATTTTTTTCACTGGCTGTTTATTGTCCTCATTCTTTTTTTCTTCACGAATTTGTGTTTTGTTAGTATTGTATTTGCCTTTCTTTTTTCATTTTTCATCTTTGTACTCCTCTTTTAATATGTCCCCAGCAAGTAAGAAAATGATTTGCTATGATTTTTTATTGTTCTTTCTGTTTTTCTCCTGATTTAGTAAAAAAAAAAATGTCTAGTCTTGACAATTAATTTTTATTCTAGAACTTTGTTGATGGATTAGTCATAAGTGGCAAATACTCTATTGTAACGCTTGCCGTGTATGGAAAAGAAGTCCCTACCTATGCGGAGTCAGAGCCACCTGTCGTAAGTTCCACAACTCAAATGGTTGAATCTGAACAGGAACAAGTAATGGTAGCAACTGTTGAACAACTACCAGCAGAAGAAGTAGCGGAAACGGAGGCTTCCGTGGATTTGGTTGAAAAAGCCCATGAGAGAAACTATAGAAAGCATGCTATGGAAAGTGAGGAGGAAGAAAATCGAAATATTCAAACAGATGTGTCTGTCAGGCTTCCCACAGGTAAAGCGGGGTACCTAATTGCATCTCGGATAATACTTCCCTTAATATTTTATCTGTTAAACATGTCTTCATATTTTTATCTGTCAAATTTTTTTTTTTAAACCTGTTTAAATGGTCAAGAAACAGATTTAGGGACTCAAATCCATAATCCCAAAAGTGTAAAATGTTGTCCATAAACCTACCCCAGAAACAAGGAACCAGACAAAAACACTAAATAGTGGCCATTTCGATAGAATCCAAGAAGATGTTAGCAAGAATAGGACTTAGAGATCCATGGGTAAACCGGGGATCTGTTGATAAAATTCTCCTCTAGAACCGAACTAAAAAGAGTACTTGTTGGCTCGTCTATTTTTCTCTTCTTTTCCTTCCCACTACTCATAAATTTGGGTGTCGTTTCTAGATTTTGTTTTATCATGGCTGGTCAGTTTGGCTTTAGAACTTTTAGTTTATCAAAATCGCAAGCCAAAGAATAAGAATGAAGAAAAGAATTCTTCAGTACCACTGACTCTAACATCCACTAAAATCACAAGATTTATATCTCTTAAAGTCAAAAAGAAATAAATCCCTGTTTGTTTTAATAACACTTGACAATTAATTTAGAGTCGTCTTTGGACTAAATTGCTGTAAATCTTACCATTCTCCGAGACGTGGTTAGGTCATTCTTGCCGATGTTGTGGTAAAACTAACTTTTGCCACGGTCTAAAGCTAAGTTCGGACAGATCGTGACAAAGAACTTGCTTGTGAAAAATTAGTCCGCCGGGACGAAACGAAAATCGCTTGGCAATTGCATTGAAGGCAATTTTTTTTCAGCTTTGGTTGAAGGATCTGTATTATATTATTAATATTCTATGGGCCAGACGTAACCTTACAATATATACTAACGTAAACGGAGGGAATAGGGGATTTTCAGCAAATAGCTCGTGATATTTTTTTCCTTTTATTTATTAAGATCTAGTGTACTCATTTCAAAGATTGAACAAACACCAAACACATTTTAACCGATTCATCAAGTATTTTTTGCCACCTCCTTCCGTGCATTTTCTTTTATTCCCATGCCCTTGTATCCTTTGCAGCGTATACCATGCAATACAGGACATGATCCAATGCTTGTTGACAATTTTTCAACATCTGTTCTCTATTTTTCTCAAAAATGTTGCCACACTACACGATTTTTTTCAACTTCAAGTTGAAGCCTGACGGAGCGATTTTTTTCCGCTTTGGAAGGACTTTTTGTGGCTCGACACTGCAATCGTCGGTCGGCGAAGCAATATTCGTGCTCTGTCAGAACTAAGCTAAAAGTGGTTACATGCGTGTCCAGAATTCAATTTTGTTTTGGATGTCGTTATTTGCCCTAGAGCCCAGCCCCTCCCTTCCCTTTCTAAATTCTATAGTTTACTCATTTACATCTTTATATCCCACAGCCCCTCTATCTTTCTAAATCTTAATTCTATATTTTACTCATATACATTTTATATCCCATAGCCCCTCCTTCTTTCCCATTCTAAATTCTATATTTTACTTATGTATTTTTTTTATATCCCACAGCCCCTCTATCTTTCCCTTTCTATATTCTATATTTTACTCATTTGTATTTTTATATCCCACATCCTCTTCTTCTTTTCCATTCTAAATTTTATATTTTACATTTTATATCCCACAGCCCCTCCTTCTTTCCCATTCTAAATTTTATATTTTACTCATTTACATTTTTATATCCCACAGCCCCTCCTTCTTTCCCATTCTAAATTCTATATTTTTCATTAAAATTTTTATATCCCACAGTCCCACCTTCTTTCCCATTCTAAATTCTATATTGTGCTTATTTACATTTTTATATCCCACAGCCCCTCCATCTTTCCAACTGTAAATTCTACATTTTACTCATTAGTATTTTTATATCCCACTAGTTATACAAATAACAAAACGTAAAACGACGAGATTATTTTTAAGACAGTGAAACAAAATTCTTAATGAATGTTTCGGCTCTATATCTACGAGCCGTCATCAACAAATCATATGTGAATATAAGCAAATCAGTAACATGTTTTATATTAATGAATTGCCTTATTTAGAGTTTTTTTTTCAGTCTTGGCTGAACTTCTTTTAAGTAATGATGCTAGGGCTGTTTTTATTTGTTTTACTTTTAATAACCCTGTATTGTATTGTAAGTTTTGATATTTTGTATTAATACTTACAGGTCTTGGGGATCATAGGGGGCAACAGATGCCAGAGAATACAGGCCCAGGCCCCTGAAATGAGTTTATAAACTTTATTCACAAAGAGAAAGAGATACCATTTTCCAAGGAGAAACAATTGGTATTATACTTATTGTTATTTCCTTATTAGTATTATAGTAAAAATGTTATTATTCTATATGAAATAATATTAGTATTAATATAATTTTAAGTAATATTATTATATGAATAGCATTCTTTTTTTATAGACTTTATCTTATCTTTGCTTAACCGATACTGAACTAGAACCAAACTGCAAATATTTATTCTTTATTGGTCAATCTATGCAACCATGTGTTCACATAACTGCATTGTTCTTATAACGGAATCATCTTACGCACGGATTAGCGCGTAACGGATTATCGGTTCACTAAACCGATACTGAGCTAGAATCAAAGTGCAAATATTTATTCTTTATTGATCAATCTATGCAACCATGTGTTCACATAACTGCATTGTTCTTATAACGGAACCATCTTATGCACGGATTAGCGCGTAACGGATTATCGGTTCACTAAACCGATACTGAGCTAGAATCAAAGTGCAAATATTTATTCTTTATTGATAAATCTATGCAACCATGTGTTCACATAACTGCATTGTTCTTATAACGGAACCATCTTATGCACGGATTAGCGCGTAACGGATTATCGGTTCACTAAACCGATACTCAACTAGAACCAAACTGCAAATATTTATTCTTTATTGATCAATCTATGCAACCATGTGTTCACATAACTGCATTATTCTTATAACGGAATCATCTTACGCACGGATTAGCGCGTAACGGATTATCGGTTCACTAAACCGATACTGAGCTAGAATCAAAGTGCAAATATTTATTCTTTATTGATCAATCTATGCAACCATGTGCTCACATAACTGCATTGTTCTTATAACGGAATCATCTTACGCACGGATTAGCGCGTAACGGATTATCGGTTTACTAAACCGATACTGAACTAGAATCAAAGTGCAAATATTTATTCTTTATTGGTCAATCTATGCAACCATGTGCTCACACAACTGCATTGTTCTTATAACGGAATCATCTTACGCACGGATTAGCGCGTAACGGATTATCGGTTTACTAAACCGATACTGAGCTAGAATCAAAGTGCAAATATTTATTCTTTATTGATCAATCTATGCAACCATGTGCTCACATAACTGCATTGTTCTTATAACGGAATCATCTTACGCACGGATTAGCGCGTAAAGGATTATCGGTTTACTAAACCGATACTGAGCTAGAATCAAAGTGAAAATATTTATTCTTTATTGATAAATCTATGCAACCATGTGTACACATAACTGCTTTGTTCTTATAACGGAACCATCTTATGCACGGATTAGCATCTCGACTAGCAAATGATGAAAACTTGAACAGGATAATATAAGATCAGAGATATAAAACCTTAGTAGCAAAAAACAGGCTACTCTTAAAGCTATTAACTTCTTTCTTCCTTCGAGAATATTTGTTGACCTAAGGAGAATGTAAGAAAAGGTTTAAATTAATTAAGTTATCAAATTAGTTGTTTTAATTATATTAGAATTTGTTTAGTTGATAAATTTATTTTATAAAATTTTAACAAAAAATATAAATGTTTAACATATAATTTGAAAATATAAATTATAATTCAATTTAATTTCATTAAAAAATAAATTGTAACTAAATTAAAAAATATAATTAATAGTTTAAAAATATAAATAATAAAAAATATAAGTTAAAAAAAAAATTAATAACAGAGAAAACTCGCCTATAAAATTAGTTTTTTTAATTACAAAATTTAAAACTAATTAAATTAGTTTGAACTAAATGTATTCTTTTTCAGCTACCTTGCCACTGTCAAGCGCTGACTTTCAATCAAAATCATTTGAAGGTGTATTAACCTCCGAGATATCAAAAGAAGTTGTTCAGAACGTTCGAGATGAAGAAATTACCCAAGAACCCATTCAGCGGCTACAAGATACTCCCGAGGTTGAAGACATTGAGCAGGAAGATTTAGAAGAAATTTTAAGCGATGAAGATGTAATGGATGATTTTGATGTAGGTTTATGCCGTTTTTACTATTACTGTTTATAATACTAATAATAATGCTAATTAATACCTATATTAATTGATATTTAATTATTGTAATACTAGCTGTTGGGGTGGCGCTTCGCGCCACCCCAACACCTAGTTGTTGGGGGCGCTTCCCCCCCCCAAGCCCCCCCGCGCGCGTAAGTCGTTACGCGCCATATTAGTTACGCGCCATTGTAGTTGTGTCCCTATGTCCCACCTGTGAATATATATATGTATATATATATATATATATATATATACTAGCTGTTGGGGTGGCGCTTCGCGCCACCCCAACACCTAGTTGGTGGGGCGCTTCGCGCCCCCCCAAGCCCCCCCGCGCGCGTAAGTCGTTACGCGCCATATTAGTTACGCGCCATTGTAGTTGTGTCCCTGTGTCCCACCTGTGAATATAGATAGATTTATATATGTGTTTCAAACTACGTAAAAATTGCGAATATACAACATTTTTGGCTTTCCCACTACTGGAAGCTTTCCGTTTCCAATTGCCAGCAATTGATCTGAAAATGTTTGACCAGAATCATCGTTTTGCAATCGGACACGCATATTTGTAGTTAATTTTAATATTTTTACGTGTGCCCATAAATTAGAATTTTTCAGGCAAGCATTCATTTCGTCTGCAGGAGTTAAACTACGTAAAAATTGCGAATATACAACATTCTTGGCTTTCCCATTGTCTGTGCATATACAAAGCCGTATGCACTAATAATGACGTCATATGCAAACGCTCTTTTTACAAACAAACAAACATGCATACACACAACTCGTTTTTATATAGATAGATAGATAGATGGATACAATACAAATTAACTGCGTAAAACTTGCGAATATACAACATTCTTCGCTGTCCAATTGTCGCTGCATATAAATAGATTGTCAGGTTTACCGACCCTCGAACATGCAACGTACAATTGTCCATGGGAAAAACAATCAGTATTAAGATCTATACCACATTTTTCTAATGATTGACCTTGAGCTTTGTTAATGGTGATTGCAAATGCTAATCGAATTGGGAATTGCAATCTTTTAAATTGAAAAGGCAGATCCGTTGGAATCATGGGAATGCGAGGAATAAGAACAGCCTTACCCTCAAAATGCCCTGTCAAGATTGTCGCCTTTATTAGGCTTTCCATTGTTTTTTTTACGGCAAGTCGCGTGCCATTGCAAAGCTTTGGTGGGTCGCCTATTTTTAGTTGTAGCACGTGTGGTGGAAACCCTGAAAGATATATGGAATTCAAAAATTCAGATGGATAATTAACCGCTTCATTTGGTTCCAAAACTGTGTCGACTGACTTGCAAAGGACTGCCTGGTCTCGAATCTTGGTCAAAACAATATTGTTGATTTCGTGGACGTCTATATTTTTGGGTGCGAGAATCGCTCTTTCACTTAGCCATTTATTATTTTTATAATTTTTTAGAATATTCGGAAATACTTTTTCAATCAATTCATTTTTGGACGTCACTAAACTACAGAAATCAGCAGGTAGTTGTATACGTCCTGAAATTGAGTCTATCGTATCATAAATGTCTTTTTGTTCCGACGTTAACTTGTAAATGTTATTTTGTACATACGACAATAGATCACTCGTACTGTAACTTTGTTCACGATCCAATTCTACACATGTCGAAACAGCAGCGATACGGTTAGGTGAAGGCATTCCCAAATCCTGAAGAGGTTTGTTTGCCATACGTACGCACAAATCTTCTATAATAACTAAAAGCCATTTATTATTTTTATAATTTTTTAGAATATTCGGAAATACTTTTTCAATCAATTCATTTTTGGACGTCACTAAACTACAGAAATCAGCAGGTAGTTGTATACGTCCTGAAATTGAGTCTATCGTATCATAAATGTCTTTTTGTTCCGACGTTAACTTGTAAATGTTATTTTGTACATACGACAATAGATCACTCGTACTGTAACTTTGTTCACGATCCAATTCTACACATGTCGAAACAGCAGCGATACGGTTAGGTGAAGGCATTCCCAAATCCTGAAGAGGTTTGTTTGCCATACGTACGCACAAATCTTCTATAATAACTAAAGTGTCGTTATAAATTTCTGATGTAAAATCAAAAGTCATTTCTGACGTCTCTAACTGTTTTCGATGGAGTATATCTTCGGACATTTTTGACTTATATTTTTCCCATAACTCTGTAGGAGCTGATGGAGAGCAAGTGTACGAATTTGACTTGGGGTTGACGTTTCGCACGCGTCATTGATGCAGTTATCCCAGTGTTGGTCATTCTCCAATAAATTCAGAGCTTGGCATGCACTACGGTAAGTGTCATGTATAGTACCGTTTACAGTTCTCAAATACTCAAAGGATGTCGGACCGGGTACATTCACCAAAAGCAGGCGTAGAAAGAAGCATTCATGTTGATTGGGGTGAACGGTGTAGAGTCTTCCTATCGTGGTATCTTTGAAGATGGTAGGTTGGCCGTAAACCCACTGGTTATCTACTTCGATGGTGGTACCGTTGCCATTGTAGGTTTTTCAGTCATTTTACAATTAGAAATTTCTCTTTCAACGGTCTTCTTACAATTAAAAATTTGTCTTTGAACGATATTCTTAAATACCTGTGTCCTGGTCGTCATTTATATTCCCTGTGTCCCGGTCGTCATTTGTGTCCCGGTATCCCAGTCTGTAATTTCTCTTTTTTCAGTTTTCTTTTTCTTCTTTATTTTTCAGCTTCACTATGAAATACATATCGCCGAACCTTTGTTTTTTTAACTAAAATCTGGTAGTCATTGATGACCTTTTCCAAGTCAAAATCCCAAACCCAATCATCATCGCTATCATTTTCAGTTTTAATATGTTTTGACTCTCGCTGTCCAGGTGGATCTTCATCTAACTGCGCGGTTTTGCGTTCTTTAGCCTCAAGCCTGTTTCCTTGCTGTTCTTTTGATTCCTCGGCACGATTTCTTTTCTGACTTTCTCTATCAGCAGCAAGTTTTTTGGCATAGACTCTTTGAGCATCTTCATCAGTCATTGTAAACTTAAACATTAATAGAATTCTACGCGAACATATGTCTTATATAACTTGAATGACGTCACCTTCAAAGCAAAAATGATGGCAACTAATTTCATGACGTCAGCCGAAACATGACGTCACCTGATCCACAGATCCACAGATCCACAGACAACTTATTTTTATATATATAGATATATATATATATATATATATATATATATATATATATAAACTAGGTGTTGGGGTGGCGCTTCGCGCCACCCCAACACCTAGTTGGTGGGGCGCTTCGCGCCCCCCAAGCCCCCCCGCGCGCGTAAGTCGTTACGCGCCATATTAGTTACGCGCCATTGTAGTTGTGTCCCTGTGTCCCACCTGTGAATATAGATAGATTTATATATGTGTTTCAAACTACGTAAAAATTGCGAATATACAACATTCTTGGCTTTCCCATTCTCTGTGCATATACAAAGCCGTATGTACTAATAATGACGTCATATGCAAACGCTCTTTTTACAAACAAACAAACATGCATACACACAACTCGTTTTTATGTAGATAGATAGATAGATAGATACAATACAAATTAACTGCGTAAAACTTGCGAATATACAACCTTCTTCGCTGTCCAATTGTCGCTGCATATAAATAGATTGTCAGGTTTACCGACCCTCTAACATGCAACGTACAATTGTCCATGGGAAAAACAATCAGTATTAAGATCTATACCACATTTTTCTAATGATTGACCTTGAGCTTTGTTAATGGTGATTGCAAATGCTAATCGAATTGGGAATTGCTTAAATTGAAAAGGCAGATCCGTTGGAATCATGGGAATGCGAGGAATAAGAACAGCCTCACCCTCAAAAGGCCCCGTCAAGATTGTGGCCTGTATTAGGTTTTCCATTGTTTTTTTACGGCAAGTCGCGTGCCATTGCAAAGCTTTGGTGGGTTGGTATTTCTTAAAAGTATTATTGGTACGCCTATTTTTAGTTGTAGCACGTGTGGTGGAAACCCTGAAGGATCTATGGATTTTAAAAATTCAGATGGATAATTAACCGCTTCATTTGGTTCCAAAACTGTGTCGACTGACTTGTAAAGGACTGTCTGGTCTCGAATCTTGGTCAAAACAATATTGTTGATTTCGTGGACGTCTATATTTTTGGGTGCGAGAATCGCTCTTTCACTTAGCCATTTATTATTTTTATAATTTTTTAGAATATTCGGAAATACTTTTTCAATCAATTCATTTTTGGACGTCACTAAATTACAGAAATCAGCAGGTAGTTGTATACGTCCTGAAATTGAGTCTACTGGGAGCTTTCCGTTTCCAATTGCCAGCAATTGATCTGAAAATGTTTGACCAGAGTCATCGTTTTGCAATCGGACACGCATATTTGTAGTTAATTTTAATATTTTTACGTGTGCCCATAAATTAGAATTTTTCAGGCAAGCATTCATTTCCTTGCTGTTCTTTTGATTCCTCGGCACGCTTTCTTTTCTGACTTTCTCTATCAGCAGCAAGTTTTTTGGCATAGACTCTTTGAGCATCTTCATCGGCTTTTGCCATTGTAAGTTCATCAGTCATTTTAAACTTAAACATTAATAGATTTCTACGTGAACATATATGTCTTAAATATCTTTAATGGCGTCACCGTCATAGCAAAAATGACGACAACTAACTTCATGACGTCAGTCGACACAGAAACATGACGTCACCTGACAGAAAGACACACAGACAGACAACTCATTTTTATATATATAGATAGATAAGTTGTCTGTGGATGTGTCTGTCAGGTGACGTCATGTTTGTGTGTTGACTGACGTCATGAAGTTGGTTGTCGTCATTTTTGTTATGACGGTGACGTCATTAAAGATATTTAAGACATGCGTTCACGTAGAAATCTATTAATGTTTAACTTTAAAATGACTGATGAACTTACAATGGCAACAGCCGATTGTAAAAAGAGCGTTTGCATATGACGTCATTATTAGTACATACGGCTTTGTATATGCACAGACAATGGGAAAGCCAAGAATGTTGTATATTCGCAATTTTTACGTAGTTTGAAACACATATATAAATCTATCTATATTCACAGATGGGACACAGGGACACAACTACAATGGCGCGTAACTAATATGGCGCGTAACGACTTACGCGCGTGGGGGGGCTTGGGGGGCGCGAAGCGCCCCACCAACTAGGTGTTGGGGTAGCGCGAAGCGCCACCCAACAGCTAGTATATATATATATATGTTTTTAACTACGTAAAACTTGCGAATATACAACATTCTTTGCTGTCCCATTGTCTGTGCATATAAAAAGATTGTCAGGTTTACCCACTCTTGAACATGCAACATATAATGGTCCATGGGAAAACAATCCATATTCAGATCTGTACCTCATGATTCTAATGATTGCCCTTGAGCTTTGTTGATGGTGATTGCTAATCGACCATTCCCGGTGTCGCCGTCGTCATTTATATATCCCCCTGTGCCCCCGGCGTCCCCGTTGTAGTTGTGTCCCTGTGTCCCGGTCGTCATTTATATTCCCTGTGTCCCGGTCGTCATTTGTGTCCCGGTGTCCCAGTCTGTGATTTCTCTTTGAGTGTCCCGGGCGTCATTTATATTCCTTGTGTCCCGGTGTCCCGGTCGTCATTTGTGTCCCGGTGTCCCGGTCTGTATATACATTCGTTTTTGAATTGGTCCTTTTTTTAGTTTTTAGTTTTTTACCTTTTTTTTAGTTTTTTTAGTTATACCTCATGATTCTAATGATTGCCCTTGAGCTTTGTTGATGGTGATTGCTAATCGAACATTCCCTGTGTCCCCGTCGTCATTTATATATCCCCCTGTGCCCCCCGGCGTCCCCGTTGTAGTTGTGTCCCTGTGTCCCGGTCGTCATTTGTATCCCGGTGTCCCGGTCTGTATATACATTCGTTTTTGAAATGGTATATGATGAAATAAATTTTTTTATTTTTCCCCTTTTTTCTTTTTAGTTTTTTTTGGTTTTTACTTTTTTTTAGTTTTTTTAGTTTTTTTTCTTTTTTCTTTTTAGTTTTTTTATCTTATTTTTTTAGTTTTTTTCTTCTTTATTTTTCATTTTTTTCCTTTTTTTCTTTTTTTTTCTTTTTTAGTTTTCTTAGTTTTTTAGCTTTTTTAGTTTTTTTATTAGTTTTTAGTTTGTTTTTTCTTTTTAGTTTTTTTGTAGTTTTTACCTTTTTTTTAGTTTTTTTAGTTTTTTTTACTTATGTCCTGGTCGTCATTTATACTCCCTGTGTCCCGGTCGTCATTTGTGTCCCGGTGCTTTGTTGATGGTGATTGCTAATCGAACATTCCTTGTGTCCCGGTCGCTTTCTCTTTGAGTGTCCCGGTCGTCATTTATATTCCCTATGTGCCGGTGTCCCGGTCGTCATTTGTGTCTCGATGTCCCGTCTGTAATTTCGTCAGCCGAAAACATGACGTCAGTCGACACACAAACATGACGTCACTCGACAGACACACACACACACACACAGACAACTTAGTTTTATATATATAGATTAACTAATATAAATATAGCCATTTAACTTTTTGGAATTTAGCTATTTAGCTGTTCAGTTATGATCTTGGCTTTCTAAAACCAAGTCTATTATCTAAGATATAATGTGGTCTATTATCTAGCTTGTTTAGCCTCAGTCTTGGTTGAACCTCTTTGAAGTAATAATTCGGAGGCTATTTTAATTTTTATTTTAGTTTCAATGATTGTGTATTTTATTGTTTTACATTTTATGTTTTTATCTGTGCATTGCTTATGACTGCCTTTGAATATAGAGCCAAAATGTTCATTTAAAGGTAAAAAAAAATACAGGAATCGAAGCAGTGCCCCTCGGACAAAGGATTCCTAACCTAGCTCGCCAACCACCTAGCTAAGACAGCTCGTTATTTTGATGGAAGTTTATATCATTTTACTATTTCTATGTAGGATGTTGATGTAGGTTTATATCATTTTACTATTTCGATGTAGGAATTTGATGTAGGTTCATATCATTTTACTATTTCGATGAAGGATTTTGATGTAGGTTTATATCAGTTTACTATTTCGATGTAGGATTTTGATATAGGTTTATACATTTTACTATTTCGATGTAGGATTTTGATGTAGGTTTATACATTTTACTATTTCGATGTAGGATTTTGATGTAGGTTTATACATTTTACTATTTCAATGTAGGATTTTAATGTAGGCTTATATCATTATTATCTTAGTTTGAACCTCTATCTTCGTATCTTAGCTCTTACTGGTACTTTACTACTGTATTGGTTAACGTAAAATATGGCAACACCATCAGCAGACTAATTTCAGGTTTTAATCTCTTTTTTTCTGTTTTGACCTACCGTTTCTTATTTTTCTATTCAATCAATGCCTGACTTAATGTAAAATAGAATGTTTTTACGTCATTGTTTTTGTTACCGAAGTTTTGTATTGATAAGGTTTTCTTTGGAAAGGCCGTTCTGTGGTAACGACGCTCTTATCCCGGGAAAACTTTTCTCAATTCTGGCTACTAAAAATTATTGAATCTGTGGTAGCACTGTGGATTGATCTCTTGGCAATATTGGACTCGGTTTTGACGCTCTTATCCCGGGAAAATTTTTCTCAATTCTCGCTACTAAAAATTATTGAATCTGTGGTAGCACTGTGGATTGATCTCTTGGCAATATTGGACTCGGTTTTGACGCTCTTATGCCGGGAAAATTTTTCTCAATTCTCGCTACTAAATATTATTGAATCTGTAGTAGCACTGTGGATTGATCTCTTGGCAATATTGGGCTCGGATTTGACGCTCCTATCCCGGGAAAATTTTTCTCACTTCTGGCTACTAAAAATTATTGAATCTGTAGTAGCACTGTGGATTGATCTCTTGGCAATATTGGACTCGGTTTGACGCTCTTATCCCGGGAAAATTTTTCTCAATTCTCGCTACTAAATATTATTGAATCTGTAGTAGCACTGTGGATTGATCTCTTGGCAATATTGGGCTCGGATTTGACGCTCCTATCCCGGGAAAATTTTTCTCACTTCTGGCTACTAAAAATTATTGAATCTGTAGTAGCACTGTGGATTGATCTCTTGGCAATATTGGGCTCGGTTTGACGCTCTTATCCCGGGAAAATTTTTCTCAATTCTCGCTACTAAATATTATTGAATCTGTAGTAGCACTGTGGATTGATCTCTTGGCAATATTGGACTCGGGTTTGACGCTCTTATCCCGGGAAAATTTTTCTCAATTCTCGCTACTAAATATTATTGAATCTGTGGTAGCACTGTGGATTGATCTCTTGGCAATATTGGACTCGGTTTTGACGCTCTTATCCCTGGAAAATTTTTCTCAATTCTGGCTACTAAAAATTATTGAATCTGTAGTAGCACTGTGGATTGATCTCTTGGCAATATTGGACTCGGTTTTGACGCTCTTATCCCGGGAAAATTTTTCTCAATTCTGGCTACTAAAAATTATTGAATCTGTGGTAGCACTGTGGATTGATCTCTTGGCAATATTGGACTCGGTTTTGACGCTCTTATCCCGGGAAAATTTTTCTCAATTCTCGCTACTAAATATTATTGAATCTGTAGTAGCACTGTGGATTGATCTCTTGGCAATATTGGGCTCGGATTTGACGCTCCTATCCCGGGAAAATTTTTCTCAATTCTGGCTACTAAAAATTATTGAATCTGTGGTAGCACTGTGGATTGATCTCTTGGCAATATTGGACTCGGATTTGACGCTCCTATCCCGGGAAAATTTTTCTCAATTCTGGTTACTAAATATTATTGAATCTGTGGTAGCACTGTGGATTGATCTCTTGGCAATATTGGACTCGGTTTTGACGCTCTTATCCCGGGAAAATTTTTCTCAATTCTGGCTACTAAAAGTTATTGAATCTGTGGTAGTACTGTGGATTAATCTCTTGGCAATATTGGGCTCGGATTTGACGCTCCTATCCCGGGAAAATTTTTCTCAATTCTGGCTACTAAATATTATTGAATCTGTGGTAGCACTGTGGATTGATCTCTTGGCAATATTGGACTCGGGTTTGACGCTCTTATCCCGGGAAAATTTTTCTCAATTCTGGCTACTAAAAATTATTGAATCTGTGGTAGTACTGTGGATTGATCTCTTGGCAATATTGGGCTCGGATTTGACGCTCCTATCGCGGGAAAATTTTTCTCAATTCTGGCTACTAAATATTATTGAATCTGTGGTAGCACTGTGGATTGATCTCTTGGCAATATTGGACTCGGGTTTGACGCTCTTATCCCGGGAAAATTTTTCTCAATTCTGGCTACTAAAAATTATTGAATCTGTGGTAGTACTGTGGATTGATCTCTTGGCAATATTGGGCTCGGATTTGACGCTCCTATCCCGGGAAAATTTTTCTTAATTCTGGCTACTAAATATTATTGAATCTGTGGTAGCACTGTGGATTGATCTCTTGGCAATATTGGACTCGGATTTGACGCTCCTATCCCGGGAAAATTTTTCTCAATTCTGGCTACTAAATATTTATTGAATCTGTGGTAGCACTGTGGATTGATCTCTTGGCAATATTGGGCTCGGGTTTGATCCAGGATTACCAACTTGCACACACTTTTTGCTTGAAATGCACTCTTTTAACCTCAGAGTGGCCGCGGAAGAGTGAAAATCACTCTTTTTGGGTGTTAGTTTTCGTTCACTTATAACGTTAGTAGTTGGCAACTTTGTCAGAAATATAATTAACCCAAGGAACATGGTTACCAACTTGCACACTTTTTGCTTAAAATGCACTCTTTTAACCTCAGAGCGGACGCTGAAGAGTGAAAATACTCTTTATGGGTGTTAGTTTTCGTTCACTTTGAACGTTAGTAGTTGGCAACTTCGTCAGAAATCAACCCAAGGAACAGGGTTACCAACTTGCACACTTTTTATTTGAAATGCCCTCTTTTGTACCTTAGAGGTGATGAGCAAGCAATGGTAGCCGTGCGCATATAAATTTTTTGACTTGCACTCCTTTTGAGCAAAAACCACCCTTTTATGTCCTTGATTTGTACTCTTTTTGGACGTCAACAGTTGGCAACCCTGGTTTGATCCCAGCTGCCGTGATGCTGGTTGAAAGATCCTACCTGTCTCAAAAAAAAGACCCGGCAACTGAAATGTAGACAATTGGTGACACCCTCTATGCCATCAACGGCTCTGAAGGTTATTTATCCTTTATCTTTGTCAGCCAGTCTGTATGCCTTGTGACCTTGTTTTTTTTTTTTTTTTTGTTTTTTTTTTTTTTTTAGTTTAACCGCTATTGATATTTTCTCCTTTTTGTAGTACCAAGATGGTGAGAACGAAGTGCCAGATTTTGGTGAAGAATTCTTCAAAACATTTACCCCGGAGTCGTTTGAGATAAAAAAGTATCAGGTATATTTTCTGACCATCATATTTCCTGCCTTAGGGGTTCTTGGATGTTTCAACCGTTCGGGAAGCTAACGAGGGGCTAGTTTAAACTGAAGAAAAGTATAATCCTTTGCTAATTGTTAAGCGAAGCGCTCTCTATCTAATGCTCATAAAGCATAAATAGTACGCAAGGTTTTCGATCAAAGCGGGTAGCACCACAGGGGAATTCCAACACTTGTCAAGTTGCTCCAATGATGTTTCCTCTGAGATGCTTTTAACTTTTCTAAGCGGGAATGCTAGAACATTTTCTGGCCTTTCCGGAACTTTAAAAAGAAAATTCTGCTTCATTTAATCAAAAACAACAAATTCGTAGTTTCTAATGATGTAAGTTCAATTAAACCTAAATATCTCTATTTCCGGCACAAAACAGAAGAATTGTTTTTTCTAAAATTTCCGGAAAATGTGTATTGTCTTTAAGATTTCTATATTTTATTCGAATCTATTGTCCAAGCTCTAGAAGCTATGGCAAAATTACCCAATCTATTATAAAAAGTTTGGCCACATAAACTAGAAAAGCTTCTAATGAATGAGGTAGGGTAAATTCAAATTATTTTGTAGATTGACAAAAGACGAGAAAACATTAAAAATATAATTAAAAGAAAACAAACAAGAAGGCGATGCGATTTTTCTACTGGCTGAATATTACCCTCATTTTTCCTGTACCACATTTATTTATATTTTTCTTTATTTCGTGAAACGTCAACAACGTATATCCAATGTGGCCCTAGAACGTACGTTAGAAATAACGTATTTAGGGGAGAACATCAAATAAAACACTTCTGCTTTCAACCACTATCTATGTAATCCAAAGTGTCAATCTGTTGGAATTTATATTGGATCTACGTGAAATTATATTCGATTTTTATTGAATAAACATCTAAACTAGTCAAGCTATGAACTTCAAATTTTTTAGATTATAATGTAAGATAATTAATTTTTATTAATTAATGCTAGGATAAAGTAAATAGAACCTAATTAATACCATGAGGATTAAGTCAAGCTACTTAAACTGACTTATACTTTTTCTAATCTTTCTTTGGTTTTAATTCTACAGCTACTATCGTCTGAGTTTTTTGACGCTGTTTCCCATTTTTATGTTATTCAGTTTCTAAATCTTCTATTTTCTTGTAGTTCTTATTTTTTCTCTTCTTGTAAACTTAATTATTTAACCTCTTTTGATTTTTGTTTTCAACAGTTATTGGCACTTTTTGTGACTAGTTCCGTTTGTTAAATCTTAAACCAATTTTGTCTTTTGTTCCCATTAATGGTAATGTTTATTAAGTTTATTTATCAATTATTTTTCATTCTCTTCTTTTTCTTTCTTTTTCTGATTTTTCGTTTTCTTTTCTTTTCTATCATCCTTTCTTTTTCTGCTTATGTTTTGGTTGAAATTAGCGAATCTTGCCTGAAATACTGCTAAATTCTAAAATTTAAATGTATTGAAATAAATTGTAAAGAAATCAAACAGTTCGTTGTAACGAACTGTAGTAAGGAGCGACCCAGCTCAATAGTAACCAAAACTCTAAAAATGAAATTTTGATACCAATACCTACGTCAAAAGAATCGCATTTTAATGCTGATTTTAGATATATAAGTTCCATCAAGTTTAGTCTTACCCATCAAAAGTTACGAGCCTGAGAAAATTTGCGTTATTTTAGATAATAGGGGAAAACGCCCCCTAGAAGTCATAGAATCTTAACGAAAATCACACCATCAGATTCAGCGTATCAGAGAACCCTACTGTAGAAGTTTCAAGCTCCTATCTACAAAAATGCGGAATTTTGTATTTTTTGCCAGAAGGCAGATCACGGATGCGTGTTTATTTGTTTTTTTGTTTGTTTTTTTCCCCAGGAGTGATCGTATCGACCCAGTTGTCCTAGTATGTTGCAAGAGGGCTCATTCTAACGGAAATGAAAAGTTCTAGTGCCCTTTTTAAGTGACCAAAAAAATTGGAGGGCACCTAGGCCCCCTCCCACGCTAATGATTTTACCAAAGTCAACGGATCAAAATTCTGAGATCGCCATTGTATTCAGCGTAGTCGAAAAACCTTATAACTATGTCTTTGGGGACGACTTACTCCCCCACAGTCCCTATGGGAGGGGCAACAAGTTACAAACTTTGACCAATGCTTACATATAGTAATGGTTATTGGGAAGTGTACAGGCGTTTTCAGGAGGATTTTTTTGGTTGGGGAGGGGTTGAGAAGAGGGGGATATGCTGGGGGAACTTTCCATCGATAATTTGTCATGGGGGAAGAAAATCTCCATGAAGGGAGCGCAGGATTTACTAGCATTATTTAAAAAAAAACAATGAAAAAATAAATATGAAAAAGTTCTTTCAGCTGGAAGTAAGGAACAGCATTAAAACTTAAAACAAACAGAAATTATTACCCATTTGAGGGGCTCACCTCCTCCTAATACCTCGCTCTTTACGCTAAAGTATTTTTAGTAGTTTCAACTATTTATTCTACGGCTTTTGTGATTCTGGGGTCATTCTTAATGAATTGGGACAAAATTTAAGCTTTAGTGTAAAGAGCGAAGATCTGACAAGGGAGCGAACCCCCTCATATATGTAATAAAAATATGAGAATACAAAAGTTCTTTACGTAAGTTAATTTATAAGTTACGTAAATCTTTTACTAATAAAAATATTCGTAAAAAATTAAAAGTTCTAGTTGCCTTTTTAATTAACCAAAAAATCGGAGGGCAACTAGGCTTCCTCCTCCGCTCTTTTTTTCTCAAAATCATTCGATCAAAATTATGAGAAAGCCTTTTAGCCAAAAAAAAAAGATGCAAATTTCGTTCTAATTATTCCTCTGCGGAGAACCAAAATCAAAACATGCATTGATTCAAAAACGTTCAGAAATTAAATAAAAAAACAAATAAAATTTGTTTTAAATAAAATTAAATAGAAATTAAATAAAATAAATAAAAGTTTTTTTAACTGAAAGTAAGGAGCGACATTAAAACTTAAAACGAACAGAAATTACTTCGTATATGAAAGAGGCTGCTTCCTCATCAACGCCCCGCTCTTTACGCTAAAATTTTTTACTGTTTTAAAAAGAAGAATTGAGAGACAGAGTCAAACTTTAGCGTAAAGAGCGGGGCGTTGATGAGGAAGCAGCCTCTTTCATATACGAAGTAATTTCTGTTTGTTTTAAGTTTTAATATCGCTCATTACTTTCAGTTAAAAAAAACTTGTTTTTTTATTTAATCTCACATGGAAGGAAGTTTGGTTGAGTCTCGCGGGGTTTTGCGTATTGGACCTTGAAAAATTTGCCCCTAGCTGAGAGCTTAAAGTGTTAAATATACAATCAGGTACAACCATGTCTTCTTTGTCGGATGAAAGGGGGAATGTGAGATATTATGTCTAAATGTTTGTTTAAAGAGTTGTGCTTCATAAAAAAAATCCGTAGATTTTTTTTCAGCAATAAAGTAGATGATGAAATAAAATTGTGAAATCAGTTGTAAATAAATTGTGAAATAAAAATGATGAAATAAAAATGAAATAAAATTGATGAAATAAATGATGTTTTATAATATGAATAAATGACGATTCTGCAGCCAATATATTATTTCTTAATTGCAAAGAACAGGAGAAAAGCAAGTCAGTTAGGGGGGGGGGGGGTAATCAGATACACAATTGCTGTAATAGGAACTCAAATTTTGGAAGCCAAATCTTTGTTTAGAAAAGTCAAGAATGACAACCCTGTTTTGTAATTTGAAATAGTTTTGTACTTGTTTGCCACTCGTGATGACTCCTCTATAGTTTTATCATGTCTGCAAAAGGATCAAGAACATGGCGATTTGTCCACATAGTTGCACTTTTTATTAGGCAACTTTTAATAACAAGTACTAAATATCACTTTTTGTCTTTTTTCAAAAAAGACAAAAATAGCCAATTCTGAAAAAATAGTCTTTTTTCTAATCTTTATATTGCTGCTGGATGTTTCAAAATGCTGGCATTTTGCGTATTTTCAGACTGAGAGCTGAAGAACATCCGGTTATCTCTTCTGGAGTTCTCTTTAGCCTCTTGTTATCTCTTGTTAGCCTCCACACTCAGGTATTGTCGAAAAGTGAAGTTTGTGATATGAATTAGTGTTGTGCTTGTTTTTCACTCGTGATGACTCCTCTATAGTTTTATCATGTCTGCGAAAGGATCAAGAACATGGTGATTTGTCCCCATAGTTGCACATTTTATTAGGCAACTTTTAATAACAAGTACTAAATATCACTTTTTGTCTTTTTTCAAAAAACTGGTGTACTTGTTTTCAACGGATAATTTTGGATTCAGTGGTTTTATTCCAAGCAAGGAAAACTTCAAGCGTTCCATCGGTGGAGAACTTGTGACAACACTGCTGTAGAGCTACTACAACTGCAGCAGTGTTGTCACATTAAACTGATTTAGTTAAATTGACTGTTTAATTAAATAGTAAAGTTTATTTGTATGTTATAATAATAATAATAATAATTTATGCCCTCTTTACATACAAAAGATGTACACAGAGGAGTAAGAAAAGAAAACTGAAAAATATAAAGATTACACTTCTAATGAAAATCAGTAGATCATAGCTGTTTTTTTCTTGCACATAACTCAAAAAACCACTCACAAAACATGACCTATAAATAATAACATAACTCATAAACATAATTCATAAAATAGCACCCATAAACACAGCGCATAAATATCTATTTTATTGCAGAAATGACGACAAAACTGTTTTCCATTAAATGAGACAATTAAGGGGAAAATTTATTCTATTTTCTCTAAATCGTCTAAGAAATCGGTCGTATTGTTGAACCATTTTAACAGTAATATCAAATATTCCGAATTATCGTATAATATACTCATTTTTGGACCATAGTGGAATTCCAAGAAAATATTTACAAAACCGGAAAACGTAAACGCGGATACGCTTTTTATCACTTTTACTCAAAAACTTCAGAAATTGAACAATGAAAAATACACGAGGTGCAAACATTGAATTATAAATTATAGCAAGTGTTTGTTTATCAAAACTACCTTTCACCCTGACTAGCAGGCCATATGTTTTTCTAAGTTTTCCCAACACAGATGATAACACCAACTCATGCGTAGCTTTAATTGACGGACCAAAAGGCAACCCATGGTAATCTCGGCCTTTTTTGTTCTTCTTCTTTTTTTTATTGTTGCTGTAATACCAATTTGTTATTATATCCAAAAAATAACAGACAGAATTAATCGGTAGCACACCAAAAGCGTCGCTTGTGAGGGTGTGCTACTAACAAAAAGATCAGAAAATAGAAGAGAAAAAATAATAAAAACATAGAACAAAAAAAATAACAACAAGTTAATCTATAATAAGTAGAAGGGTGAAATGTATGCCAAAAAAACTCACATAGATAATTCATAAACAATAAAACAGCATAATATCATGAACCCGAAGCAAAAAAAGAAAAACAATAAACAATTATTGTCAATTTTAGTTCCATCAATCTCAGTCTGTTTCGAAGGTATACTTACCAAGCAACCCCACACTCAGCTCAAATTCAAATTGAAAAATGGGTAATTCCTTGGTACTTGGGACAAGCTTATCCCATAGCTTAGCTCCTCTGTAGATAACCGAAAAAGTAGTCCTACTTGAACAAAGGCGAAAATCGTCAATATCATCACTTGTCCGATTTCCTTGACTATGAACGTTGAACCTTTCCCGAAATATTCCTGTAAAACAGTCTCGAAGGCACCCATAATAATACTTGTACATACAAATCAGCGTATAAAAATCACGTAATCCAGCTGCAGGCATTATATTAATTATACTGTACATTGACCTGACCGAGAATCCTGGCTTCCTATTCCACAAAATGATCTAATGGTATTATTCTACCATTAATAATAATATTAATATCAATATCAGAATATCAATTATGTTATTTCATGCTATCACGAGTATTCACAGAGTCAAAAACATTACACTGCATCTGCTGCATTAGGTTAAATGCAGTCAAACAAGTTCACTCATTGACTGCTGAATGAGAACTCAAGAACTCTTCTTGGGAATACTATCAAAAATGTTGTTTCAGTATTTTTAATTTTTTTTTAGTATAAATATTATTATTTCAATTTATCTCATTTTAGTTTTTGGCTGATCCAAGTGAAACCCGCTATATGACCTTACTTCGCCAGCTGCCTCATTTGAATTCGGAAGATTACCAAAAAATTAAAGCGAATGGAGAAAAATTACAGGAAATCCTTTTAGAGTTAAGTTCTAGCAATGGCATCGGTGAGAAATTTGTCAACGCTGTCGAAGAAGTTGCACGGCTTCTCCCTGATGCATTAGTTTGCCTTGAATCTGAGGCATCAAACCAAGGAGGAAACATGACTTCTGAAAGTAAATATATTTTTTGCAAGTAATATATATACATATATATATATATATATATATATATATATATATATATATATATATATATATATATATATATATATATATATATATATATATATATATATATTTGTTACCTAACACCACCAGTCACGTGTCACTGCGCCATTCCGTGCGACTACTTATGGTGCTAGGGTATGGTGTCGCGGTACCACGGGTTCTACGAGTTCTTCATGTGCCCTCAATAATTTCTCTACAAATATCTTTTTGGATGGGAGCGGGTTCTCTAGTACTCTCTCCTTAGCCCTACACTGCCAATACCCTCTCCTTAACCCTACCAGAGTTGGGGGGGGGAATATATACAGTTGTAGAAAAGATTATTCACTTTTATTCATCATTATCAAATTCAACAGCTTGCTAAACTCTATAGACTGGAACTAACTTAAAAAGTGTATACATATAAAAGAGGTAAAGTCACCACTTTCACCATCACTTGACGCGGTGGGTCAATAAAAGGTATGAGGACTAAAAATTGAACTTGCTTTACGCCTAAATTATGTTTCAATGGCAAGATTAAAAATAATTAAAAATGGAACGAATCATATTACAAATGTTTTGTTTCGAACCTTCTTCCAACATTGAAAATAAACATAATAGTTAGATTAGAATTAAATTTTGAAGTGATGAACTTTCAGCAATTAATATTCATTGCTGAATATATTAATTAATTTTAGTTCGTAATATTAATTAATTTTAATTTTAAACTAGTATTAACTAATAAATTAATCAATATATATCAAATGTTACTAATCTGTAATATTTGCACATTGATATATTCATTAACTACAATTAATTTTTAAAAATTTTCTGAAAAAGAAATTCTTTCAAAGAAAAGTAAAGGCCATATTAAACTTATGATCAGCAGATACAAATACCTGTTAAAATTCAAACTTGAAACGACAAGAAATTACTATTAAAGAATAAATGAAACTTAAAACGAATAGAAATTAAATAAAACAATTATAGCAAAAAAACGTACAACAAGTACTAATCTATATTAATAAATTATAAGAACTACTATTAAAGAATAAATGAAACCCAAGACGAACAGAAATTAAATAAACAATCATAGCAAACCATCATTATAATAAGTACTAATATAAATGAATAGATAAATCTTGAAACGAGTGAAACTCAAATTTATATGCAAATCAAGCTTGAAACAAAGAAAAATCACTACAAACAAGAGTTCAGTCAAGAGTCAAAATAATTTTCTTTTCAACATCAAACTTTCATCAAAGTGTTAAAACTAGTATCAAATTGCCAATGTATCAAAGTAAGGAAAGCATCTACGTAAACAAGGTATCAAGGTAAACAAAGTATCCAAACGATTCATAGGCATTTCCCTAGGGCTAGGGGGGAGAATTCAGACGTGGAAACATATATATTTAGCCTTTGAACTATTTTAAACAAAATGGCTATCTCAAAATTTTGACCGGATGCCCTTTGGGAAAGTGGGGAGTGGGCTAATTGCTCATTGATCACTTTTAACTCTTAAAAATAAAAAGTTTCGATTTCCGATCAAATAAGCCCCCCTCCCTCCAAAGTTAATATGACCACCCCTTCCACAAAGAATGTATATTCTAATAATGGGCAACTTACATAAGTTAAAATCCTTTCCCCGGGGGAATGGAGGATTTTTCAGTCCCTAAGTTATAGCAATTTGAATTTATGATTATTTTGAACAAAATGGCTATTTCAAATTTTTATAGGGTGTATTTGAGGGGAAAAGGCACAGGGGGGGGGGAACTTGTTACTGTTTGATCATTTTTGATTCTTAAAAAGGGCAAAATAAATTTCCATTTCCGATCGAATGAACTTCCTCCAAAGCTTATATGACCACGCCTTCCATAGAAACTTTATATATTAACGATGGGCTGCTAGTATAACTTACAGACCTTTCCCCCAGGGCTGGTGGAATGGGCTACCCATAACCATAGCTGTTTGACATCTGGACGGTTTTGAACGACATGGTGACTCAAAATTTTGATCGAAAGCATTAAGACGTGGGAGGGCTGCCTACTGTCTGATTACACTTGACTTTTAAAAATGGAGCTAGATCTTTCAATATAAATCGAATGTGGTTTTCCCGAAGTCTATACGATTACCCCTTCGTTAAAAACCTTGCATATGAGCAATGGGCAGCTTGCGTAACTTAAAGCCCTTGCCCTTGGGGCAGTTGGAGGTTTTCTCAACCCATGCGGAATAATTGTTTTAATTACTTCACCTCTTGACTGTATCAGACATAAAGGTCATCTCAAACTTTTGACTGGATGCGTTTGGGAAGAAAAGGCGTGGAAGAGGGGGGGATGAATACCCTCCGATCACGGTTGACTCTTAAAAAGGGGACTAGAGATCAATATTTCCAACTGACTGAACACCCTCCGAAGTTTATAAGATCACCCCTTGCATATGAAGTGCTTCTAGGGAAAAAATTGGAGCCTTATAGCCTTGGGGTTGGTGACGGGATGCTAGTTGCCATCGGATCACTTTTGACTCTTTAAAAGGGAACTAGAACTTTCAATTTCTAATAATTTGAGTCCCTCCCGAAGATTATACGGCCAACTTTTCTGTAAAATCTTTATATTCCCCTGGGGCATAAGCTACAACCCTTCCCCCAGGTTTTAGAGGGGGGACATTCTGGACCCCGATGTTTGTCATCTGATCGTTGGAATATTTCAAAGAAAATGGCTATCTCAAAATTTCGATCAGATGCATTTGGGGATAAGAGGGTGGGGGAGGAGGGTATATGCCCTCCGATCACTTTTGATGACTATAAAAAAAAGTAAATAGGAATTTCATTTTCAAATCAAATGAACCACCGCTGATGTTTATACGACCACCCATTGAAAAAATCTTTTCTGAGCCCGTGGCATAACTTACAGCACTTCCTCCGGGATCTGGAGGGGGGCTATTTTGACCCCTGAGTTTTTGCTATTTGATTTTTAAACTATTTTGAACAAAATTGAAATCATAAAATTTTGATCAGATGTAGTTGGGTAAAAAGGGGCCTTGGGGGGTGGCTGCCTTCCGATCAATTGTTACTCTTAAAAATCAGCACTAGAAATTCTGGTTTACAATCGAATGAGCCTCCTCCGAAATTTATACTAGCATCCCTTACATAAAAACCTTACAATCCCCCGGGGTATGATTTACAACACTCTCCCCCAGGTTTTGTTTGGCTGTGTTTTCTCTGGAGTCCTTGCTATATCAACTTTGGTGTATTTTGAACAAAATGGCTATATAAAAAATTCAGTCGATCGCATTTTGAGAAAAAAGGGTTGGCTGGGAGGCGGCTAGCTACAATCGGATCACTTTTGACTCTTAAAGAAGGGAATTAGTAGTTTCAGTTTCTATTCATTTGGATCGCCTCCGAGGTATATACGACTACTTCTTCCATAAAAACTCTATATGCCCCTAGGGCATAAGTTACAACCCCTCTCCCGGGCTCTAGGGGGGATGTTGACTCCGAGGTTTTTGTTTGATCGTTGGGCTATTACAAACAAACTGGCAATCTCAAAATTTTGATCGGATGCATTTACGGAAAAGAGCGTGTGTCTAGGGGGGGGGGGATAGTTACCCTTCGATCCTTTTGACTAATAAAAAGGTAACTAGAACTTTCGATTTCCGATCAAATGAGCCACCTCTGAAGTTTATACGACCTCCCCTTACATAAAAGCTTATATGCCCTCGTGACATAACTTAAAACACTTGCCCCGGGACTCTGAGGGTTTGTGTCGACTCCGGAGTTTTTATTATCTGATTTTCGAACTATTTTTCACAAAAAGGCCATCTCAAAATTTGTCGGATGGGTTTGGAGAAAAAGAGCCTGGTGGGCTAGTTGCCCTTCGGTTTCTTTTCACTCTTTAAAAGTGAACCAGAACTTTCAATTTCTAACCCAATCAGCTCTCTCTAATGTTTATCCGAGCATCCCTTCTATAAGAACCATTTATGCCCACAGTGCATAGATTATGACGCCTGACCCTGGGTTCTGGGGGGTCGTATCGACCCTGGAGGTTTTATTATCAGATATTTTGACTATTTTCAACAAAATGGCTACCTCAAAGTCTTTATCGGATGGGTTTGTGGAAAAAAGGACGTTCGGAGGCTAGTTGCCCTCTGATCTCTTTTGTCTCAGAAAAAGTGAACTAGAACTTTTACTTTTCAATTAAATGAGCCCTCTCTGAAGTTTATACGAGCATCCCTTCTATAAGAACTATTTATGCCCCCAGGATATAACTTACAATGGCCGTCCAGGGCCCTGGTGGGTTGTGTCGATCTCGTAGTTTTTGTTATATGACCTTTGAGCTATTTTTAATAAAATGGCTATCTCGAATGTATTTGGGGAAAGAAGGGCGTGAAGGGGGGGGGGCTAATTGCACTCCGATCACTTTTGACTCTTTAAAAATGGCACTAGAAACTTCCAATTTTCTATGAAATGAGCCCCCTCTGAAGTTTCTACGACGACCCCTTCCATATGAAGTGCTTCTAGGAGAAGAAATAAATAAATAGTAAAACACTGGAGCCGTATGGCCTTTACTATAGGCAACGCTATAACGCCTCTGATTAATGAAACGATTATTGCTATTAATATTACTAGTAACAATATTGATATTGACTTAAAATTACTGTTATTAAATTGGGCGATAATTAATAACCATTATTTTTTATTCTGTGTTTTAACACTGAACTCACTCAAACTAGATTTCAGACTAATCTCTTGTTTTCTTTTAGATGCCGAACGGACACTCTTTCATTGGCTCAATTGGTCGCTGGATTTCAGTAAAGCCATGGAAGAGCCACAACCAATCCTTAAGGTTCGACACATTAAGGCTGGCCTCAAGCTTGCTCGTATTATGACAAGCTGTTCGGAACGACTCCAACAAAAAGTGCTTAAAGGCAATCTGTTTGGAAAACTACTTAGCATTTTTAGTTCAGAATATATGGCTATTTCATTGAAGCTAGCATGTTTGCAAGCCATAGACTGTGCCATATCGGCTACTTACGGCCTTGAATACTTTTTGAAGAGTCCACATCATGAAGAACTACATCTGCTACTTTTAGAAAAACAGTCGTCGCGAGTTAAAGCAGCCATTGCTCAAATTTTGATGAAGATTAGCTTCTTTGAAGCAGTGAGTTGCTTACGTCGTCATGTTCTTGAAGTGATACCGTTTGTGTCTGGCGTTGATAAGAATAAGCTAGAAGAGATTATTCTATGTCTTGGCGAGATTGTGAAGGTGTTGTCCAACCCTAAAGTTTTTGTCGGGCAGCATATGCGTTTTTTGCCAGCTCAAGTTCAGATCGACATCCCGGAAACTGATGATAATTGGAGTGGATTGTATTCTATACTGAAAACTCACAAGTTCTTGCACTCAATACTCATACTGCTTGTTCATCCAGGATTGGCTTTTGATGGGAAGTTGAGCAGTCTTGTTGAAACAGTATTGGAAATGCTTATTGACACTGATATTGGTTTGAGGTTTTTAGGTAGTGATCCAGAAGTGAGCACTCTTATATTGAAACAACTTCTAAGAGTTTATGATCAAGTAAAAAGTGAGGAGTATGGCCAGGATGATCCTCAAGTAGATATGTCAACGTCTTTAAAGTTAGGAAATATGATGGCATATCGACTTTATGTGCTACAATCTCTTGACGTCATCTTCACCCTGCAAAAAACGTTTTCCTCAGATATGGACAACATCAATTTAGTTTCAGCGATTCAGAATATTCAAAATTTATTTTTTACGCCACTGGGTAAACTTGCAGCAATCAGTGTATTAAGTATGAATGATAATATTAAGCCTATTCTTAACTTTGCACGTGTTAGTGAAGAAATAGAAGAAGAGAATCTCTTAAAGAATCTGGCTACGAGAGGTTATGCCATTAGTTTAACGGAAATAGTGACAAAGTATTCACAGAGTATCGAATTTTATAAGAATCATACTGAAGCGATTATAGAAATTGCCAAAAGAGATGAATCGGGAAGACTAAGCTCTCTTATTCCATGGCTTGAACTTCCAATGAAAAAAGAATTGTTAAGTACTAACGGGTTGCGTGAGTTAATCTCTGTTGTTAAGAGTAACGAGATCGATTGCATAAATCATCCTGTTAAACTCATAATGGCAGTTAAAATTGTTGCAAGTCTTGTGCTTCCATCTAAGCCAACATCCAGTGGAGATTATACTGAGTTGAAACACTCATATTCTGCAGTTCAATTGTATTCTGCAGATACTTTAACGTCGTTCTTTACCATACTAGCAAAATGGGTTGAATACTATAATCAACCCAGTTGGCATACCCCTACTTTATCTGGAACCCAAGGAGTATACCTAGTATCAGTTGCATATCCTATACTTCAGATGCTTCATTCAATATTGAGAGATGTTATTCGGTGTCGTAATACGGAGTTCCAAGATTTAACCCACGTGTCTTTGTTATTAAGTGTCTATGAGCTCCTAGGTGCTGTTCCTTCATCTTGTTTTATGCAACAGTCAGCTCAGCAGGGTTGCAATGTCATTATTCAGATTCTTTTAGCGTATACCACGCCAATTATTGAAATCGACGCTGATAGTGCTGAAGATTTGCTTGTGAAAAGCTTATGGACAAAAATGATTCGAGAAATCTTTAAATTTGTGCAGAACGGTATGCCGTCTAATTGTATCACTGGTTTGCAGGTTTTAAGTGAACTCCTTCCTCTTCCACTACCAATAACTGCAAGTCCCGAAGAAATTACTGAAGAATTTAATATTGAACAAGTCAATGCAAGGAAACTATGGGCTGCACACCTGCACAGTCTTGTGCCACAATTTACAGATATTCTTGAAACACTAACTTGTACTGTTTATAACCCCCTGCAGTATTTGTTAAGACGTACTGCTGTGCAGTTTGCTGATTTGACGCCCTCGACTGCTTTAGCCGTTTTAAAGACGTTGCTTGACTCTTTGATTCGGCAAGTAGATGCTTGTACTAAAGAAGAGGGGGCAGTCCGGATTTCTAATTCCTTCATTACTGATGAAGAACCAAACCTGTCTTCATTGCTATCCTCAGATCTGTCCAAAATCTTACCAAAAATCCCAGTGTTAAGTATTCTCAGCTATGTGACCTCCTTCCCTTGTGGGAAATCCGCCTTTCTGCATTTAATTCAGGCCCAAAAAGATGATAAATACGAAGGAATACTTGAACTATGCTTGGCACTACTTTCAAATATCCCAAGAAAACATATACAAATGCATGAAAACCTTCTGATGATCCTCCAGTTTCTTGCTGATGCAGAGATATGCATGACCCCAGTTCTTGGTGATGAGACTGGCCTTGGAAATGCATTACCTAATAGAGACAGTCTTGTAGTAATTGTGAATGGCCTTCTTGACTACATAGAAAAGTGTGATGGACAATTTCAGATGATACCATCAGCATTCAGAATAATTAGTTATTTATGTGAAAGGAACCAGACATTCAGTTTAATTGTGAGGTTAGTCATTTCTATTAAGGTTCACGAAGGAGGAGTTGGGGTCAGGACTTGAACCTATCTTCCTAAAGCGACTTCCCTAAGCATAGCTATATTTGTATATATAGGACTACTAAGTGATCATAAGGAGGGTTTAGATGGGTCACCCTCCCCACGATGAGAAACAAAAACTGAAATCTTGTATAATAAACATAATGATATCAGACAACTTATAAAAGCATTTTCTGGCCATGAACCACTTTCAAAGTGTAATTCTGACTATCCGCCAAGCCTCAGGGGCTTATTTGGAGAATCCTAATTTTTGTATTGAGTATGTCAGTGAAGTTACCAACTGGACTTATTCCTTCTGTTGTGCTTTCTATGAATTATTCGGTTCGAATAAGGGGGGGGGGCTGGATTAGATAGCCTTGCTACCATATTTGTCATTGGAGGCAATGGGCAGTTATGGCCTAAGCTTTAGCCCATTTGGCGAGTCTGCCCGTAATAATAAAAATAATATTTTTTTATAGCTGGTTTGGAAATTATTTGCTAATTACATAATTCTCACGTCTATGTTCTCACATCTTTTACTGTATTCTGTCAACTTTAAAATGCGAGGAGCTCGAGTCCTTTATATATTTTGAAAGACTGTTAAAACAGGGTCCTCGTTTGAAACGAGAATCCTGTTTTAACCGAATAATCGAATGCAACTTAAAACGAACACAAACGGAAGTAGGACTAACGCCCCTATGTAGGATCAAACCCAAAATTGTTAAGACTCGTAGGAAGAAATATACTAAATATTTAACAACAAGTCTACTTTCATTAGTTCTTTTCAATAATCTTGGTTATAATGGTCATTTTTTTTGGTTAATTGAAAAGGACATTTTCAATAACACTTATTATCTTTCATGAAATGCAAATAACGTTATGGCCGTTTAGAAGTCTTGAGAGGGAGGAAAGGGGAACTATCAAATAAAGGATAAAGATCCTACAGAGCCATTGCTGGCGAATAGGGCGTTGTTACGACATTTCAGCTGGGTCTTTTTTAAAGGGACAAATAGCAGGCAGGTCCCCCAGTTTTCCCGATGCGGGGACCATGACCTTGGTGAATGGAAAACGTGTATACGTTTATCCTGCTCTTCTTCTAGATTCTCTTTACTCGTAAGCCACTTTATGCATCCAGGATTAAACACAATGTAGACTGTAGACACATCAATACATTTTAACCTGTGGTAGCACACATATCTCTGCTTGACAATATGGTGCACAGGGTCGGCGCTCGCTGTCGTTTGGTAACAGGCTTTGCTCCTTGTTCCTGCAGAAAAAATCCGGCAGCTCAAACGTCGATTCGACGCCGTAGGCCCCAACAATGCCTGTGGGTGAACTTGTTTTTTTATCCAATAGATTTTATCTTCTATTTTATTTTGAACCTATTATATCCCTGTTGTTTCTGTCTGTTTATGTAAATTTGAATTTCAATATCTTACCTTTCTCTCTTACTTCTCATGACTAACCTTGTCAATCATGTACATCTTTCTCCTTTCCTTTTTTTTTGATGCATCATCAGCATGCTCTCTCTCTCTCTCGCTCGCTCTCTCTCTCTCTCTCTCTCTCTCTCTCTCTCTCTCTCTCTCTCTCTCTCTCTCTCTCTCTCTCTCTCTCTCTCTCTCTCTCTCTCTCTCTCTCTCTCTCTCTCTCTCTCTCTTTCTTTCTCTTCCTCTCACTTAGTCATCTTTTTATTCTACTTTAGATTGCTTCGAGAACGACCAACCGTTCTTCCCAATTTTGTTCGGCTTCTTGATGCCAATCTATCTCAAGATGTAAGCGATACTATACAGTCCCTGGCTGTTTTCGTTGAGCTTCTTCGTCTGTTTTATCGACCAACAGTCCACACGGATCCTGAAATGATCCCTTCTCGAAATTTTTTTCTTCCTGTTTGGGAAGTAGCAGACCTTTGTGGAGGACTTCTACCAGGGTCTTCACTTATTGATCTATACACTAAGCTATCTAATTTGGGCGACGATTTGGCTCCTTTGAAAATTCTTTTGAAACAATTGCTGGAAGATCTGCAAAAACCTAGAGGGAGTGACCAACTTGGTAAGTATTTAGTTTTCTTTCCTTGCTTTGACACAGAAACTTTTCCTTATCCTTAAAATTACAGTTATATCAATATAAGTAAGTACTTTTCTAATTTTATATATTCTTTTTTCTTTCTTTATATATTTATATTATTTTCTTTCTTTATATATTTATATTATTTTCTTTCTTTATATATGCACAACTTGATTACACAAATTAGACTAGTAAAAAAAAAAGTACCTGTGTCTGAATTATTTTCTACTGTTTTCTATCTTTATCTACGGCTTAAAGTTTAAAAGACATAAAATTAGTGTAATATATACATATACAGAATAAATAATAAATATACAAAATAAATAATAAAAAAAGGTTTTATATATAATACAAATATATTATTAAATATGACCAATAAATGAAATGAAAAATTTTACTTTTTGTCCATGTTTACTAAACGATATCAAGGAGGCACACTCGTGCCTTTTTAAAGAGGCGAACCACGACAATGTTAAGCGATCTATGGTTCCAGTGGTCGCAGAGGGATGCATTTCGTAGCCCGAGCTCTAACTAAGAAACCTGCCAAATTTCATCCCCCTCCGACTTTTCCTTCATGGGGAAAATCTGGCCGAAAGTTTCGACCCACCAACCCCAATCCCCTTTAACGTTGTCCGATCGGGCTGAAATTCACAAGTTAAGGTCCCCTAGGGCCCAGGAGCTTATCCGCGAAAATTCAGCTCGATCCGATGACTCCTTCCCTGTTTTCAGAACCACCCATAGCCACTTAATGTTCATGTTCTTTTTTTTGCGCCACGCCTACAGGTCACAGCTGACATCGGATCTGGGCGTACGAAGACTCATTCGACACGGAATTCTCCGAGTAATTTTCCTGGAAAGTTTCGTCTGAAAATCTTAACCCCCCGATTTTCTAGCTTAGAAAAACCCATTTCCCCATAGAGCCCATGTTAATTTTTGAAATTCTTAAAGTTATATTTATACACATGCATGTGTATATTTATACACATGCAGGTATTTCGACTTCAAACATGCCCGGTTAGCTCAGTCGGTAGAGCGTGGGACTTTTAATCCTAAGGTCAAGGGTTCAAGTCCCTTGTCGGGCGGTTTTTTTTTCACAAAATATGAAAAAACTTCGTTTTCTAAAAGAGTTAAAGAGGCTGCGTCCCAAGTCGAACCTTAAAACGTACAGGAATTAGGAGAGGCAGTCCTAATTCCTGCACGAGGAGTACAGGAATCATTAAATTACATCCACCATGGATTGTAGAAAAACGTACAGAAATAATATGAAAAAACTTCGTTTCCTAAAGAGTTAAAGAGGCTGCGTCCCAAAGTCGAACCTTAAAACGTACAGGAATTAGGAGAGGCAGTTGGGGGCTGCCACCCCAAACCCCCCGCTTTTAAAGACTCTTTTGTACAGGTTTTTGTTTTGTTATTAAAAGAGGGCCTTTCCGAAGCCAAGAGCGGGGGGTTAGGGGGCTGCAGCCCCCCACAACAAAAAACCTGTACAAAAGAGTCTTTAAAAGCGGGGGGTTTGGGGGGCGGCAGGCCCCCCAACTGCCTCTCCTAATTCCTGTACGTTTTAAGGTTCGACTTTGGGATGCAGCCTCTTTAACTCTTTAAGAAAACGAAGTTTTTTTCATATTATTGATACTATAAGACCTTTGTGGGGTTTGTCAAGGACCTATTATTCTATCTAGGAAAAAAAATTGTAGAAATGTTTGTGAAAAAAATATGGAAAATTTCAGAAACCTAAAGGGACCAATTTATTAAGTATTTAGTTTTCTCACAGCTCGCTTTGAAATACGAATCTTTCCTTATCCTCACAATTACAGTTATTTCAGCAAAACTAAGCAAAGCATTTAGTTTTTCGTTTTTTGGGGGGTAGGGGGTTTTTCGTAAATATATATATATATACTAGCTGTTGGGATGGCGCTTCGCGCCACCCCAACACCTAGTTGGTGGGGGCGCTTCGCGCCCCCCCCCCCCCAAGCCCCCCCGCGCGCGTAAGTCGTTACGCGCCATATTAGTTACGCGCCATTGTAGTTGTGTCCCTATGTCCCCCACCTGTGAATATAGATAGATAGATATATATATATATATATATACATATATATATATATCATATAATATATATATATATATATATATATATATATATATATATATATATATATATATATATATATATATATATATATATATATATATATATATATGTTTTTAACTACGTAAAACTTGCGAATATACAACATTCTTTGCTGTCCCATTGTCTGTGCAATAAATAGATTGTCAGGTATACCGACTCTTGAACATGCAACATATAATGGTCCATGGGAAAACAATCCGTATTCAGATCTATACCTCATGATTCTAATGATTGCCCTTGAGCTTTGTTGATGGTGATTGCTAATCGACCATTCCCTGAGTCACCATCGTCATTTGTATATCCCCCTGTGCACCCCGGCGTCCCCTTTGTAGTTATGTCCCTGTGTCCCGGTCGTCGTCATTTATACTCCCTGTGTCCCGGTGCTTTGTTGATTGCTAATCGAACATTCCTTTTGTCCCGGTCGCTTTCTCTTTGAGTGTCGTCATTTATTTAGATTGTCAGGTTTTACCGACTCTTGAACATGCAACATATAATTGTCCATGGGAAAAACAATCCATATTCAGATCTATACCTCATGATTCTAATGATTGCCCTTGAGATTTGTTGATGGTGATTGCTAATTGAACATTCCCTGTGTCCCGGTCGTCATTTATATTCCCAGTATTCCGGTCGTCATTTGTGTCCCAGTGTTCCCCTTTTAGTTTTTTTTTTTTATTGGTTTTGACCTTTTTTTAGGTTTTTAGTTTTTTTCTTTTTTCTTTTTAGTTTTTTTTGAAGTTTTTATCTTTTTAGTTTTTTTTATTTTATTTATATTTTTTTAGTTTTCTTTTTCTCCTTTATTTTTCAGTTTTTTTCCTTTTTTTAGTTTTTTTTCTTTTTTAGTTCTTTTAGTTTTTACCTTTTTTAGTTTTTTTTAGTTTTTTAGATGAAATTTTTTTTAGTTTTTTTCCTTTTTTTCTTTTTAGTTTTTTATTGGTTTTTACCTTTTTTTTAGCTTTTTTAGTTTTTTCGTTTTTTCTTTTTACTTTTTTTTTAGTTTTTATCTTTTTTTTTTTTTTATTTTTATTCTTAATTTTATTAGTTTTCTTTTTCTCTTCTATTTTTCAGTTTTTTCCTTTTTTTTAAGTTTTTTTTTTTAGTTTTTAGTTTTTTTAGTTTTTTTTCCTTTTTTTCTTTTTAGTTTTTTATTGGTTTTTACCTTTTTTTTAGCTTTTTTAGTTTTTTTCGTTTTTTCTTTTTACTTTTTTTTTACTTTTTATCTTTTATATTTTTTTTATTTTCATTCTTAATTTTATTAGTTTTCTTTTTCTCTTCTATTTTCAGTTTTTTCCTTTTTTTAAGTTTTTTTTAGTTTTTTAGTTTTAGTTGTAGCTTTTTTATTTTTTTTATTAGTTTTTAGTTTTTTTGTAGTTTTGCCTTTTTTAGTTTTTTCAGTTTTTTTTTAGTTTTTAGTTTTTTACCTTTTTTGTGGATCGTCACCTGATCCACAGATCCATTTTAAGTTTTTTTTTTAGTTTTTAGTTTTTTTAGTTTTTTTTTTCCTTTTTTTCTTTTAGTTTTTTATTGGTTTTTACCTTTTTTTAGCTTTTTTAGTTTTTTCGTTTTTTCTTTTTACTTTTTTTTAGTTTTTATCTTTTTTATTTTTTTTTATTTTATTCTTAATTTTATTAGTTTCTTTTTCTCTTCTATTTTTCAGTTTTTTCCTTTTTTTAATTTTTTTTTTAGTTTTTAGTTTTTTTAGTTTTTTAGTTTTTTTAGTTTTTTTAGTTTTTTAGCTTTTTTATTTTTTTTATTAGTTTTTAGTTTTTTTGTAGTTTTTGCCTTTTTTTAGTTTTTTCAGTTTTTTTTTTAGTTTTTAGTTTTTTACCTTTTTTGTGGATCGTCACTGATCCACAGATCCACAGACAACTTATTTTTATATATATAGATATATATATATATATATATATATATATATATATATTATATATATACATATATATATATATATATATACTAGCTGTTGGGGTGGCGCTTCGCGCCACCCCAACACCTAGTTGGTGGGGGCGCTTCGCGCCCCCCCCAAGCCCCCCCGCGCGCGTAAGTCGTTACGTGCCATAATAGTTACGCGCCATTGTAGTTGTGTCCCTATGTCCCACCTGTGAATATATATATATATATATATATAATATATATATATATATATATATATATATATATATATATATATATATATATTATATATATATATATATATATATATATATATATATATATGGTTTTAACTACGTAAAACTTGCGAATATACAACATTCTTTGCTGTCCCATTGTCTTTGCATATAAATAGATTGTCAGGTTTACCGACTCTTGAACATGCAACATATAATGGTCCATGGGAAAACAATCTGTATTCAGATCTATACCTCATGATTCTAATGATTGCCCTTGAGCTTTGTTGATGGTGATAATCGACCATTCCCTGCCCCGGTGTCCCGGTCGTCATTTATATCCCCCTGTTTCCCCCGGTGTCCCCGTTGTAGTTGTGTCCCTGTGTCCCGGTCGTCATTTATATTCCCTGTGTCCCGGTCGTCATTTGTATCCCGGTGTCCCGGTCTGTATATACATTCGTTTTTTAGTTTTGTTTTTCTCCTTTATTTTTTTCCTTTTTTTTTCTTTTTTAGTTTATTTAGATTTTAGATTTTTTAGTTTTTTTATTAGTTTTTAGTTTTTTTTTCTTTCTAGTTTTTTTGTAGTTTTTACCTTCTTTTAGTTTTGTTACTTTTTTTTTTACTTATGTCCTGTCGTCATTTTTACTCCCTGTGTCCCGGTGCTTTGTTGATTGCTAATCGAACATTCCTTTTGTCCTGGTCGCTTTCTCTTTGAGTGTCGTCATTTATTTTTTTCTTTTTTTAGTTCTTTTAGTTTTTACCTTTTTAGTTTTTTTAGTTTTTTAGATGAAATTTTTTTAGTTTTTTCCTTTTTTTCTTTTTAGTTTTTTATTGGTTTTTACCTTTATTTTAGCTTATTTTCAGTTTTTCCTTTTTTTAGTTTTTTTTTATTTTTATTTTTTTTAGTTTTTACCTTTTTTAGTTTTTTTAGTTTTTTAGTTTTTTAGCTTTTTTACTTTTTTTATTAGTTTTTAGTTTTTTTGTAGTTTTTGCCTTTTTTTAGTTTTTCAGTTTTTTTTTTAGTTTTTTATTGGTTTTTACCTTTATTTTAGCTTATTTTTCAGTTTTTTTCCTTTTTTTTAGTTTTTTTTTAGTTTTTAGTTTTTTTAGTTTTTTAGCTTTTTTATTTTTTTTATTAGTTTTTAGTTTTTTTTTGTAGTTTTTGCCTTTTTTTTAGTTTTTTTAGTTTTTTAGCTTTTTTATTAGTTTTTAGTTTTTTTGTAGGTTTTGCCTTTTTTTAGTTTTTTAGTTTTTTAGCTTTTTATTTTTTTATTAGTTTTTAGTTTTTTTGTAGTTAGTTTTTTAGTTTTTACCTTTTTTTAGTTTTTTTAGTTTTTTTAGTTTTTAGCTTTTTTATTTTTTTTTATTAGTTTTTAGTTTTTTTTGTAGTTTTTGCCTTTTTTTAGTTTTTTTAGTTTTTTAGCTTTTTTATTAGTTTTTAGTTTTTTTTGTAGTTTTTGCCTTTTTTTAGTTTTTTTAGTTTTTTAGCTTTTTTATTTAGTTATTAGTTTTTAGTTTTTTTTGTAGTTTTTGCCTTGTTTTAGTTTTTTCAGTTTTTACGTCACCTGATCCAGTTTTTTCAGGTGACATCACCTGATCCAAATAGATTGTCAGGTTTACCGACTCTTGAACATGCAACATATAATGGTCCATGGAAAACAATCTGTATTCAGATCTATACCTCATGATTCTAATGATTGCCCTTGAGCTTTGTTGATGGTGATTGCTAATCGACCATTCCCTGTCCCGGTGTCCCGGTCGTCATTTATATCCCCCTGTTTCCCCCGGTGTCCCCGTTGTAGTTGTGTCCCTGTGTCCCGGTCGTCATTTATATTCCCTGTGTCCCGGTCGTCATTTGTATCCCGGTGGTCCCGGTCTGTATATACATTCGTTTAGTTTTGTTTTCTCTTTATTTTTTTCCTTTTTTTTCTTTTTTAGTTTATTTAGATTTTTAGATTTTTTAGTTTTTTTATTAGTTTTTAGTTTTTTTTTTCTTTTTAGTTTTTTTGTAGTTTTTACCTTCTTTTTAGTTTTGTTAGTTTTTTTTTTTTACTTATGTCCTGGTCGTCATTTATACTCCCTGTGTCCCGGTGCTTTGTTGATTGCTAATCGAACATTCCTTTGTCCTGGTCGCTTTCTCTTTGAGTGTCGTCATTTATTTTTTTCTTTTTTAGTTCTTTTAGTTTTTACCTTTTTTAGTTTTTTTAGTTTTTTAGATGAAAATTTTTTTTTAGTTTTTTCCTTTTTTCTTTTTAGTTTTTTATTGGTTTTTACCTTTATTTTAGCTTATTTTTCAGTTTTTCCTTTTTTTTAGTTTTTTTTTATTTTTTATTTTTTTTAGTTTTTTACCTTTTTTTAGTTTTTTTAGTTTTTTTAGTTTTTTATCTTTTTTACTTTTTTTATTAGTTTTAGTTTTTTTGTAGTTTTTGCCTTTTTTAGTTTTTTCAGTTTTTTTTTAGTTTTTTATTGTTTTTACCTTTATTTTAGCTTATTTTTCAGTTTTTTTCCTTCTTTTTAGTTTTTTTTAGTTTTTAGTTTTTTTAGTTTTTACCTTTTTTTAGTTTTTTTAGTTTTTTAGCTTTTTTATTTTTTTTATTAGTTTTTAGTTTTTTTTATTAGTTTTTAGTTTTTTTTGTAGTTTTTGCCTTTTTTTAGTTTTTTTAGTTTTTAGCTTTTTTATTTTTTATTAGTTTTTAGTTTTTTTTGTAGTTAGTTTTTTTAGTTTTTACCTTTTTTAGTTTTTTTAGTTTTTTTAGTTTTTTAGCTTTTTTATTTTTTTTATTAGTTTTTAGTTTTTTTGTAGTTTTTGCCTTTTTTTAGTTTTTTTAGTTTTTTTAGCTTTTTTATTAGTTTTTAGTTTTTTTTTGTAGTTTTTGCCTTTTTTTAGTTTTTTAGTTTTTTAGCTTTTTTATTTTTTTTATTAGTTTTTAATTTTTTTTGTAGTTTTTGCCTTTTTTTAGTTTTTTCAGTTTTGACGTCACCTGATCCAGTTTTTTCAGGTGACGTCACCTGATCCACGATCCACAGATCCACAGACAACTT